>NW_023461044.1:0-29419 GCF_013731165.1 Rhagoletis pomonella | reverse complement strand
AAGTAGAATAGGTTTTAAGAATTTGCGATATAATCATTTTTTTCAAATTGAGGAAACAGCATTTTCAATTTTTTTCCAAAACTATCCGGTTTTGATTATCAGACCGCAAAAAGCTCTCCACTATATTAAAGGTCTTCGAAATCCCTATGAACCTGCTATACGATGTTTTGCAATCAAATTATCAGTTTAAGAGTTATCTGCAAATTTATTAGTGAAATCGGACACAATTTAAATTCGCATCGTTAGTCTACTGTGAAAAGATGCAAACTTTTTGTTCTTATTTTTATGCTATGTTAAAGCTTATTTAATTTCAAAGTATATAGATCCAAACTTTTGGCAAACCGATTTGAAAATAGAAAAGTTATAGCAAATTTAGTAAATGACATTGGATTCAAGCAAGATCGGTACTGTACAGCACATTTGATTGTAAAATCTATTAAAATATCACACATCGCAATTAGAAAAACAGCTGACAGTAGGTTTGTTTCATTAAGCAATAGTTTGAAATATTTTTTTAACAATTGTTACGAATTATCATGCTTTGGCTGGCAAAAAAGTTGATAAAATAAGATAAATTGAGATAGCAAAATAACATTTGATTTTTAGATAAAGTTTGGAAGTTTCTGCGGCATAAATCTATACGTATAAAATTTAAACAAAGGTACTTATTGAATGTATTATGTATTTATATTATGATCTTTATTTTCAAGTAATACTACGCTCAAAAGAAGAATGTCTAATAACCCCTTGAAAAATCTCAAATTTCGACTTGTTTAATAACCATGAACTACAAAGATGAGATTTTGGGTCTTGTTGCGATTTATTGTGCGAAGTATATTTTTTTCGATATGCTTCTACCAGTTGAAGCACCAATTGTTTTGCTCCTCATTTTTTATCAAGATTCGATTGTAATCTTTCATAAATTTAACACCCCGCTCAGCGGTGTAATTTACAACGAATGAATCTCTTTATAATCTTAATTTTTTCCCCAATCGAATGGATCCATCCGTAAGAAGTCAGAAGACAAACCAAAGGCAACAAAGAAATTTTTAGTTTTGAAGGATACGAAATCTCAAATAGTTTTGCCAATCAAGAGAACGGGATTTGAAATTACTCTATCTTCTCTGAATTTAGCGTTTGGCTCGACTGCTTGCAGTGCCTTCACCATTTCTCGTTTTTCCTCCACTGGCACATCATTATCAAAAAACGCTAAAGCAGTTGTCTCCGGCATTAAGTACGGTAAATGACTTTTGAACTTTTTCAAAACTGCATTGGATACCACTGCATCAGTTTGGGCGTACTCAATTGAATTTTGTAAAAATTCTAAATCTTGCATTGGAGCCTTAATGGGATTTGTCCACTGGTACCAAGCTTTCATATAAAGGCGAATGAGGGAAATGCAAATATCTCGTAAACTATTCAATTCTCTTGGCGTCAGTTTGAACTGTTCTCGAAAAAGAAATATCTTCAGGCAATAAATAGCTTTCGACATAAACCGCGCATGGGATGTTGGACCGCATGTTCGAAAATCACCACTAGTACCTAAAAAAGCAAATGGTAGCTGAAGCAGCACCTTGTAATCCCCGCGAACCTGGACTTTCTGAAGCTCGTACGTACAAAAATGCTTCATGTCTTCACAATGCAGCTCTGTTATTTTTGAACGAACAATTTCGTCTTGAAGTCCACTTTTAAACATATTGTGGTTGAGGCTGTCCCACCCAGCAGCAAACCGATTAAAAATTGAAACTTCTGGAGCGCTGGAGGCTAAATATTTTGTCTCGAAAACGTGCTTCAATACGATTTCGAAAATGCGAGACTAATGAGATATCGCCCAAGATGCTTTTGCAAGAGAATTGATGATCCATTTTTTACGCCGGTATTTACGGAATTTGTATCAAAACTCATACCACCAACTCGATCAATGAGGTTCCAACTGATTAAAAGATCGCGAACAGCGCTCGCGATATTTTCACCAGTAGCGGGATTTACAACTGCAGCGCTGAGAAATTTGGACGTTCCTCAAGAGAATTGCAATTCGCTCCACTTTTTGCGTGCCAACTATGTCTACCATTAATTTTCCATCCCAATGAACGACCATTGATCTCACATGTACATATAAAATTATTGCAAAAAAATTCATATATTAATAACTAAAAGTAAACCCAAAAAAATTACTACAATTACGTTTTCATTAAACTCCGTTATGGAAGACTCAAATCCACGTTGGCGGTTCTTTTTTCGTTGTTCATATATTGATGAGCGATTGATTACAAATTCGTCCGCCTCAACACCAAAAGCTTCAGTGCCGCACTGAGGCGTGGCGTGATCAATTGCTTTCGACCTCTTTTGGCGCGCATTACACTATCATCACTCATATTAGCTTCTGCATCGTAATCGTCGCTAAAATCTTCTAGACTGATATCGTCGGTGACATTCCCATTTCCCTCAAATATAGCTTCGGGAGCTAAAGATAATTAAGTAGTTCCATTATCAAAACGTGTAAGCTTTTGTTACAAGAAATAAAATACCGCTATTCTGTTGCGATTTCCTCTTCCGCGCCTGTTGAAATTCTTTTCGAATACGCGAGCGTTTTTCTTAGTGTGTGAGATTCACATAGACACCACGTATAGAACTTGGGCGATCTTTTTGTCGCTGCTGTAATAGAAACTTCCTTGTTTCTTCACTACGAATGATCTTCAAAGCATTCGCGTGAGATATGTCAAACAACAGATCCAGCTTTTCTTTGAACACTGCTTTAGCCTCCTTAGCGCGTTTCATAACCAAACGGTATTCATTGCCGATTTTTTTTTAGTTTTTCCGTACACTTATGTAACTCACGGGTAGGCATTTCTGTCATTTTTCAATCAATAATGGCTGCATTAACAGCTGAAACCACACTTCTCTTTTCGTCGAAATTTCGGCAGCGTTTATTGAAAAAATATACTTGCAAAACCTGCCTATTTGAAGGCAACTTTGCTCCAAGGATTTTCCTCAATGGATATCCAATTAAAGGGATCATTTGCAATTGTCTATTTTGCTGACGAGTCATTTCTTTTGCAGACGTTGATGCTGAGCCCCCCCCCCCTAACTTTCAAATTTTCCTTATATATATATATAAAATAGTACCTTGAAATGCCAGCTTAAGAGGGTCAAGCTTATTTTATATTTCTATAATTCTATTATAAAATTCATGAAATTCAGACGGTATATAGCGTTAAGTGATCATTTGCTGGAGATCATCCACTTTTCTTTTTTAAAAGCATTTTTCCCCTTTAAGCTTTATGCAATTCATATTGTTTTATGGTTAACCGTTTTGTTTTCAGTATGTTCAATTTCAATTAAAATAAAGTTCATTTAAAAAAACATGTAAACCCACGCTTAAAATTTTCTAGAAATCTAAAAAAAATCAACTAATTTTCATTCAAATTTCAAATTTATTTACTCAAAAGTGTTACAATTTTTTTGAGTATGAAGCTTTATAGCCGATTCAATTTTAGTGTGATAATGTGCAAGTTTCAAGAGCCTTAAAACCTTTGATTCTTTTTGTCGGATTTGCTACCATATAACGAATAAAAACAATTTATTAAAACCGCAACAACAGAAATTTTTAGCCACTTGAAACCTGCACATTATTGCAATAAAATTGAAAGGGCTTTAAATCTATATACTCAAAAAATTCTGAGAAAATAATTTTGACATTTGCATGAACATTTTTAGATTTTTTTAGTTTTCTTCAAAGTTTTAAATTTGGTTTTATATGGACTCTAATTTTTTTATATATATTTATATTTATATTTCTATGGAATTTAATTTATATTACGCATATATTGTACACAGTTTATTTACTTGAATACGTTATAATATATATACGTTAGTTATTATCAAATCACGGTATGTTCTGTTTCGATAATTTCATTATTACGCTAAACGCCACCGGTCATCGTATCAAATGTCATGTAATGCGTAATGGCATTACACTGAGGGGAAAAAATCTTAAAATCAAATAGAAACGTAATTGATCTTACTATAAACGTCAACGAAAGTACTGTATATTCGTCAATATTCATTTCAATTACGCGCATATTAAAATGACCGCGTTCGGTCTGAAAAAGCATCCGTTAAGCCAGACATGGAAATAAAGTGCGAGCGCGGGCTAGAGAAAGGGAAAAACAGTTTACGGGAGGAAGGGTATGAAAAGTTGCGAAAAAATTATTTATATCTCCACCAACATCATGTTCATCGCAGCACGGCTGCGGTAGAGCTGTCAAACTATCGACGATACTATCGATAGTCTGATCACTTGAAATAACTATCGATAGTTTTAGTACTATCGCCACTATCGTTTCATTGATAGCGTATTATCTTTCCTGGCTCAAAGAGAACAAAAATTGGCAGCATTATTTCATGAACGAACGAATAAAGGTCACCCAGTGCGTCATTTTTTCGCCGCCATGTGAGTGAAACGGAATGAAACAATGTGTGTGAATGAAACAACCTAATAAAAAATGACGTTACCAACTATTATTTTTTTTTCTCAAATGCAATTACAAATACGCGGTTGCCGTGCTGGGTGATCTGTTTAGTGGTTCATGGCATTATTTCTAAAAGCGCTATTTTTTATTTTAAGCGTGGAAATAGCAGTGGTTACATTGCCGTCTTAGACCGAGCAATGCAGTATATTTCAAAAGACTGTCAAATTGAGAAATTGAAGAAAGCAGTTGCATGAGCAGTGGCACCTTGCATATAAAGTGTCTTTCGAAAGAATTTTTTTTTCCGAAAGGCGAATTGCAGGGAAAATTTCTGAAATCGCTTTTTGATTGTTTACACGAATGAATTTCTAGCAATATTTCTCGATATTTAAATGCAACCGTGAACCCCTAAATTAAACAAATTTATAAAAGCAAGATAACGAAAAATAAATGGATTTAGAAAAACATTTGAAATGGGTCGATACTATCGATAGTATCGATAGTCACCCTTAAGACTATCGTAAAACATCGATGGACTTGACTATCGATAGTCTGACAGCTCTAGGCTGCGGTAATATTGACTTTGTGCACCAAACAAAGAGCGTACATTTTCCTCATATACACAATAAGCCATCGTTCGGACTTTACCCCGATAGGAGTAGATTTGTTCCATTTTGTCGAAATAATTTGAAGCCTAGTCCTCTACTCCGCTCAACTGAAAACCTGCTCCGTTTTGTTGCATCAACAAATTTACTCTTTAATTAGAAGGGAGGTGGGGTTTTTAATAGCAAACTAAAATTTATATTTTACCTTTTTATCGACACGATTGTTACAT
This sequence comes from Rhagoletis pomonella, assembly GCF_013731165.1. Classification (NCBI taxonomy): domain Eukaryota; kingdom Metazoa; phylum Arthropoda; class Insecta; order Diptera; family Tephritidae; genus Rhagoletis; species Rhagoletis pomonella. Next base: position 24,115 of record NW_023461044.1, on the reverse strand, counting down.
TGGTGAGCTACAGCACCTTTGCAAATACACTAGAATTCGTGAATAGGCCCTCACAATCGCCCGATTTGAACCCGATCGAAAAAGATTGCTCTGTCCAAAGTTCTGTAATTGCGTCGTTGCCCACCGATGTAACAATTGTCCCGGTAAAGAACGAATGAAATAACTTTTTATTCATTTTAATTAAGGCATGTTAATTTTAATGATAATTGCTCGCTGGATTAAGGCACATTTACACGGGTCGATTTTCTAGTAGATTTTTGTCGTTCAACCAAAATCGAGCCGTGTAAATGACGTCTCAACCGTAAAATGTTTATGCTTTGGCTAGTCGATTTTCTAGTCTACAGAAATCGACCCTTGTAAAGGCAGTTTTAGCCCCTTATTTATTCGCAGAATACAGTGACACGAGGAGAAATGAATTGTTTTTTATAAAAATAATAAATGCACATCTACTTCGAAAACTTGACTTCTGGAGTCCGAACCCAGAAAAGAGCACTCGATGAAGGTCAGCTAGTGATCAGTATTGCCAAGTTGTTTATTTAAAAAAGCACCAAAGCACTGAAAGGAGCGCAATTTTCCAAAAAAAAAAAAAATCCCAAATTTGTGTTGCTGTGTTTAATGGTATTTTTTTGCTTATAAAGCTGTATGTTCAAATATTGTACGTAATCACGCAATGTCACTTGTAAATATTTCCAACTATGCACAGTTAATTAATTTAATTTGCAAAATGTTTTTTATTCGTAAAACTTTACTTGGTTTCTCTAACGGCTTTATTTTCATGCAATTGCTTACTTTTGTACACCCAGCTAATTAGCAGAATATTCTATGAATTCCGTGCTAAAGACTGTGTGATATTGCGTTTGGATTATCTGGGAGCATATTATCCAAGGGGCCAAACACTGACATATGTATGTGTAAGTCAACGGATGAAGTTTTCTGTACGTTTGGATTGAATAAATGAATGAACAAAATAAATACAATGTCACCATAGAATCACGTTTTTATTATAAAATTGCCTTGAAAAGGGCACCAAAGAACGAAACAAGCGCTAAACTAAAAAATTTTCGCGTTTTAATTGACTAAACGCACTTAATTTATTGCGAAAGGCACAAAGTTGGCAACAGTTAGATCGATGTCAAATTGGCTCATATACAAGCATGGACAGAGAGTGAGCGCCTGCTTAAAGAGCGTAAGCATCGCATGCGAATACAAGCGAGAGCGTAACAAAGTGAACGCAAAATCATTCAAACGTAATTGGCACACTAGCACAATCACACTTTCAGCTCGCGTTTACTTGTGGTAGTGATCACATCTGCTCATATACACTCCTCATCATTTGAATTGCTCACCCTTTCAATCTTTAGTATTTACAGTTTTCCTTTTGTTTATTTAATATACATTTTTTGTAAAAATATATACGGGTAAATGCAATTTAAAATTTTTTACAAATTAAAACTTAAAAGAAAATTTCTTTTCCATTTCTTGGGTAGCATTTCATATGCTTTTCGTTTTTCTTGAGAGCTGGAAACAGTTCTTAAAAAAGGTCAACATAGGAGTGTGCCATCCTAATGACCCTGCAAAAACCGTTGGACCATGTAGTCTATTTGTGGTAAATTGGAGTACTTACAAAAGTGTTCCTCTGTTATGTTGTAGCGGACCAACTCGTGTGTCTGCGCCATCTTATTGTTTGTTATCCGCTCACTGCTCGTGCTTTAACGAAATATGATTGAAGTTGAGTTAGTTCTTAGCTCCCAGCATGTTCGGGTTCGAATGCCGTCAGAGGCAACATGTAATTTTTAATTTATGTCTTGGTTTTTATTAATTTCGAAAAAGCATTTGAGAAGTGAAGAACAACAGCGTGTACAAACGAAAAAATATAACAAAAATGCCATTGTTAATATGTTGGAGTAGTTTTGTGCTACTCTGATGTAATGCAGGGATGGAGTATATGATCCTGCCCTAGGACATCGCAATGTTAATTGGACCATATTTTTTATATGAATTGTGATTAATTTTGGAGTACTCCTTGGTCCTTAGGGAGTACTCTTTACACGCGTGCATGGAGTAGTCGCGATTTTTGCAGGGGACCTGCAGTGAATAAGTTAATAATATTTTTAGAAAATTTTCAGATATGCAGTTTTGTAGCCCATTCAATTATAGGATAATAAAGTGCAAGTTTCAAGAGACTCTCTAGCCTAGCCCTGATTTTTTTAATTTTTTTTATCGACGGTGCTGCGCATTTTATTTTATATAAAAATTTTGTCGAGCATACTTTGTATGAGAGAAAATGCGCAGCACCATCACAAAAAAAATTTTCAAAAATCGACCCCTATTTTACAGACACTTGAAACTTGCACTTTATTGTACCCCTTTGTTGACATTTTTTTAACTCTGTATAAAGTTTTAAAATCTGGATGTAATGAATATTAAATAAACAAAATTAAAAATGTAAATACTAAGGATTAAAAGGTTGAGCTATTTAAATGACGAGGAGTGTATGTGGCGTACATTTGGGAGAGTGGGCATTTTTACTCCAGAATGCGTGTGCAGTGGCTCTCATTCCCTTCCCTTCATGTTTGCCCATGATTTTCCCCTGATCTAGCCCGCGAAATGGGCTCGCTCCGCAGGGAAGTCCGAATACTGCTACCAACTGTTTCTAAATAGTGAAGTCCACAAAGTAGTGTTGCCAGGATCCTGATAATAAGCATTATTTTTTCAAAAGTTATCTTCTATTCGTCACTTTAATGTATAAAAATGAATTGAAATTACAAAAAAATCAACAACACTGAGGGAAATAATGCATAATGCATAGTAAAAATGAATACTTTATATTTGATTATCGTTTAAAAATGTTTGTATTTAAAAATAATATTTTCATACAAAAATGTATTACGCACGTATTTGACTGTTCACATCTGAGTATGTATATATAAGTGTACATACGCATCCCCAGCATGCAGAGCGGTGACAACACACCCATACATACATAGTACATGCCCTGAAGGAAAGATTGATCCAATTGCTCGAAAAATATAGTTGTAGGTATAGTAGTTTTGTATCTAGACCAAAAATAGTCCAAAAATTTAAAGCAATGTAATTAAAACAGGTGAATTGTACTAAAAGTGGTCCGAATGTAATGCATAAGGTATGAGTTTTGATCTAGAATTGGTTACAATGTCATGCAGTAGCGGGCAATTGGTCGGAGCCTAGGACATTAAATGTTAAATGTAAATAGAATTTTATATGTGCTTTTCCAAACTTTGGACTACTTACAATCACCTGCAGTCTAGTTTGTGGTGTGCTCTAAGTCTATTTCAATATCCTACAGGGTGTTTATCCGTACAAATCGCGTGCTGTGGTGTTTATGGAAATTCAACATTTGAAAGTACATTTATATGTCTGGCTGTAGCTGAGTGCGCAAAGATGCTTGCCAGAATTTGTTGATATCCAGAGAGGGTCAGGGTTCGATTTCCACTGCAGGTAAAATGCAAATTAAATATATATATTTTTTTGCTTCTTATCTTGATTATTCGCTTAACGCACGTGGTTTCTCAGAGCGTATGCGTACCTTAATCATGCACTTGTACTACTGCTGTATGCATATGGCTGTATTAATGTTTCAAACATACAAAAATGCATTAATGGAACAGTATTAAAGCATTCTTACAAGATATGTATCCCCATATGTAAATGCTACTTTTCTGATACATTTTAATATACGGGGACATACAAGCAGGTAGCATTTGCATATGCAAATGCATATCTTGGAAAAGCCCGTTTGCAAATAGTATCGCACAACACGTCTGTTCACTAAAATTTTTGTACAAGACTGAAAATATTACAAAAATTCCACTTCAAATTTATCAAGAAATGTACTTAAAACAACGACAACGTACATTCGCTTGCGATTCGCTGGAATTTGAATTTATTCGTGGAAATTCATGACTACGCATGAATTGTTCAAACTAATTCACTCATATAGAAAGCATTCTTCACGAATGCATACAACCGATTTCTACCGGGTACGTTTGAATGATTTTGCGTTCACTTTGTTACCAGTGTTGCCAGTCCTTCGGCATGAGAAAACGTCACTCTTGGTCGGAAAAAACGTAATTTCCTGCCCAAAAACGTCTTTTTCAAATGTATGCACACAGGATAGTTCTTATTAAACTTTTATTGTATACAAAGATACATACATAAGTATATATGTAAGGTTTATTAAAATGTCATTTCGACAGAGCACATTTAAAATTCATTGTAAACTGGTTTGAGATTGTTAATATAAATATCATTTTATATATACCCTTTTTATCAACTGATTAAGTCATCAATATTTTGATCGATTGTGGCTGTCTTTCTTTTGTTTATTTAATGTTTATTATTTTTCCATAAAAGCCAAGCTGATTATATAACTAACAAAATATAAATCCACATTTCAAACTTTGTGCAAAAATTATAAAAAATCTGCAAAGTTTCAGCAAAATTTTCGAGTTTTTATTCGGATTTTTAAGAATTTTTTTGAGTATGCAGTTTGATAGCCCAATATTCTCCAGGGTAATAATGTGTAAGTTTTAAGTTGCTAAAGAATCGCGTTGATTGTTAATTTTTTTTTCTTTTGTAGACATTTGGTTAGGTGGTCGATTGTCGAAACTGCTAAATTACGTTCTGCTAAGAAGGAGCATAGCAATATTTCAGCATTTTTTGCGTTCAATACATTTTTAATGAAGTCTTAAAAAACTCGCCTACTTTTTTCTGACTTTCTATGCTGCTACAGCTTTTTTGGTGCTTTTGCGAACGTGCGTGTTTCAATAGATCAGCTCTTCCTGATTTGGCTTTTAATGTGCACTTGCAAACATTGCAATAAGCCTCGTAACCTCAAGTGTTTACAAAACCAGCCTTTGAACGCGGGATCCTTAGTCCAATAATCCAAAAGAAAAATGACCGTACGCTTGGTATGCATCATATTTAAGACATTTGTGTCCAAAGTACAAATACATTTTGAAGAAGCTGCTGCAAAAAACAAAGCTTGTTAAGATTTATTAAGAAGATAATTCAAAATCAGTTCTACTGACAAGATTTAGTAACCGAGAAAAATTACTGGGAAGTTAAAAAACGTCATTTATTGCACAAAAAACGTCCGGACGTCAACAAGATACAAAAAGCGTTCAAATGACGTTAAAAACGTCAACATGGCAACGCTGTTTGTTACGCTCTCGCATGTATACGCATCAAGGCAGCCAACTCTTTTTGAGAATTCCCCGACCTCGACACTGAAATTCCCCGATTTTTCCAGAAATTTCGTAAAATTACCCACATATCTCCAGATATCATCCAGATATCTCCTTATTTACAAAAAAATATTGTATCTATCTTGATATATGGCTGGTCTTTCATTTTATTTTATTATTATGTATGTATTCATAAACCAAACCAAAGTTTTATAAAGTAAGTTAACAAATAATGAATAAAAAATTTGTATATAATATTCACTTACATACAGTGCTCGAAAAAATTTAGTCGCACCAAATTTTGCCAAGTTTTCACAATTATTTTTATTTTTTGTTATTTAATTTGAGTTATTTTCTTATATATAAAAGTGATTTATAACTCTTTAACGAAAACCGTATAAATCCAAGCTTCAAAATTTTTGCAATATTTAAAAAAATCAACTGTTTCAACAGTTTTCTTAAAAAGGTCGACCTCTTAAATAGATTTTCTGGAAAGATTTTGAGTATGCAGTTTTGAAACTCACTCAATTCTAGTGGAAGTTTCAAGTGGCTAAAAATTTTCGTTTAAGAATTTTTTTGCCGAAGTTGTTGCGGTTTTCTTCCATATAAAAATAACTTGTGTTTATTCGTTATATGAAAGCAAACGCGACAAAGAAATTTATAAAAAATCAGCGGTCATTTTTAGCTCTTTGAAACTTTTTTTGTACTAGAATGGAACGAACTGAAATTCCCCATAAAAATGTCCATTCCCCGATTCCCCACGTAAAGAGAAATTCCCCACTAATCGGGGAATTCCCCACGAGTTGCCTACCCTTATACGCATGAATTGCTTACGCTCTTTAGGCAAGTGCTCACTCTCTGTCTATGCTTTTCAGGGTAGCCAACTCTTTTTTTGAGAAATCCCCGATTTCGACAATGAAATTCCCCGATTTTGCCCTGAATTTCGTAGAATTCCCCACCCATAGATATCTCCTTATTTAAAAAATAATATTGAATCAATTTTTACATATTGCTGGTCTTTCTGTTTATTTTATTCTGATATGTAATACATCTTTTATAACAAAACCCTTACAAATCCAAGATTCATACTTTGCGCAATATTGAAAAAAAATCAACAAAACGGCAAAAATAGAAATGTCGAATGACGATTTGTAAATAGTGCTGCCATTGTTCCGTATTCGTTGCTGACTTAAATCTTTAATAACTCAGGGTTGTATAATAAGTACTTTTAGTTGCAACTTTTTTAACTCTTTATAAAATTAGTAAAGCAAAAAAGAAAAAAATAAGTTAACACCTAATTCCTCACAAAAAAAACAGTTCATCCACCGATTACCCACGTAAACTGAAATTCCCCACAAAAAACGGTTCGTTCCCCGATTCCCCACGCAAACTGAAATTCCCCGCAAATCGGGGAACTCCCCACGAGTTGGCTACCCTGATCTATACTATATATAAAATTAAACCCCAAAAAAAACGTGAGAGTTTACTTTAAAACAGCCGATGTACTGGGTCGATTTCTGTGATTCAAGTTTTAAAACGACATATTTCTACCACAGTAGGACACTGTGGTATTTTTAAAACGAAAAATTTTAATAATGAGTATGTTTAATTAAAGTATTAAGTTGATCAACAATACCACGCATTGCTAGACCGTTTGCCTTTCACGCGTTTGTGTTTAGAAAGCATCAACAAACCACATACATATTTCTCTCTATTTTCTTCTCTTTTTATACTTAGCTAGGACAACGCAAAAATAAAAAAAGAACCTTTGCCAGCTTCAGGCATGCGCAAAGCGAAATTTATGTAGAAACAGCGCTGCGCCCAAAGCCAAATTTATGTATGTATAAGCAGCGCTGCGTTCAAAACAAACAAACACTATAAATCATGTATTTCCCCTGCAAAAATGGGACTAATCCGGGATGACTCCGGGAGCAATCGCTTTTGTTCGAGCATGTCCTATGAAGAGACTAATTGTTCACTTTTATACCCGAAGGGGTATAAAAACCGACTAGTCACTTTTAAAAAATAAAAATAAAAAAAAATTTGCGTCAGCTGAGATTCGGGGTGTTCAGTTTTGTTTGGCGAATACTCTCTCTGCGAGCCAACGCCTCACATGAAATTTCATTGACTAAGTGCGTACATATCATTAAGTCAATAATAGTACCCGTTAAAGATGAGTTGGGGACTAATTGATCTCCAATTATACCCATAAGGGATGAGTCGAGACCAATTGATCTCCACTAGTACCCGTATGAGACTAGTTGCGACTAATTAATGCCCAATTGTACCGAATGAGAGTAATCTCGGAATACTCTCTTTAGAGATTAGTCGCACAATTGTTTGCAGGGTCGTTTGGAAACTGTCTTTTTTTTTTTGTATACTCAACAATTTTTATTGAGCTCGAGGCCGTTTTTTTAATGAAAACTTATTGTGGAAAAGTAACAATAATTTGAAAAAATGGTAGAAGTGATAGATATTTGGAAATCACCACATCCTCATCAGACTTCTTTCAGTAGGATTCGAACCGACGATCCCACTGACTCAGCCAGTTGCCTACGCACTGTGCTAGTTCGCCTTTTTAATTCTTGTTACTTATTTCCACTAATTCACTTGCTAAGCCAACTACAATCAAGCGCAGCTATTATTATGCAATTCACTTGATCGTATGGTTGTTGGTTTTGTTGTTTTTTTTTTAATATTTTCTATTATTAGAATGTTTATCTGTTAGGTGTGCTCATCCTTAAGTTATTTGTTTTTGTTATTTTATGGCCTTATAACAATTATATTCAACAATTTTTATTGAGCTCGAGGCCGTTATTTAATGAAAACTTATTGTGGAAAAGCAACAATAATTTGAAAAAATGGTAGAAGTGATAGCTATTAGAGCTGTAGCAAACCGTATATATTCGTTACTGAGTAACGAATACAACCCCTGACTCGAAGTACCGAATCGTTACTCACATAATAATCTCGTTACTCGCATGTTCCGTATATGAACCATCAACGTCAATCAATACAACACAACATATTGTGCGGTAACGAAACTGTTTTTCGTATCGATTCTGAAGTGTGTTGCGTGTGTATGTACCAGTGATCAGCAAAGTGTGAGAATTTTGAGGTTCCCCGCTACTCAGCATTTTTTGCATATAAGTACGTCTAAATCAGCGAAACGCCACCACTCTGATGTACGCATATGCACAACGACATTGATTTATGTGCACAAGTTGCCCTCCATATGAATACGATGCCCTCATCATACTCATACCATCCCCAACAAGTTTGATAATAAAGATAACTTCTAAATCTATATATATAAAAATGAAATGTCTTTCGTATGACGGCGATGCCTGACCAAACGGTTGAACCGATTTAAATTCTGTAAAAAGCACATTTTTGGGCTTTAAAAATATTTGAAATTTTTTGTTGTTGTTGCCGATGAAGAAAGCTGAGACGTCACGATTTTACAATTTCATAGAGTTTCCCGTATATTGAATGTCACTAAACTACTAAACGGCTGGAGCGATTTCGTTCATATTTGGAACATATTTCAGCACCTTGAAGGGAAATATTTCGATTAAAAATTTAATCGCTAGGTGGCGCTGGGGTCGGGATATTCATAAAAATTGCATTTACTTGCTGATTTGGAAAACAATTTAGCCAATTGAAGAGAAATATTTGGACTTGAAACTTACACGATAGGTGGCCCTGTGGCCGAGGCATCCCCAAAAATTATTTTATGCTAAGAGAAGGATATATCTACTATATATTTGTGGAAGTATATAGGTATGTATGTATGTGCCAGGTTGCAGCCTAAACGGACGGACTGAATCGAACAAAATTTTGACAGAGTATTGCCATGACTCCTTGGCCTATACTAGGGTAAAAAATTGGGATTCGACAAGGGGGCGTGGCACCTCCCATAGGTGTGAAATTTTTAATCACCCATAACTTCGAAACTATAAGTCACATGAACTTGAAATTTGGTATGCAGTCATATATATAGAAGGTGCTTACAGTAGAGTATATATAAATGACTTTGTAAAAGTGGGCGTGGCACATCCCATAGGCTTGAAATTTGTTATCAATCATAACTTCGGAACCATAAGTCACATGAACTTGAAACTTGGTATACAGTCATATATATGGCAGGATGGTATAAATAATTGAGTTTGTAAAAGTGGGCGTGGCACATCCCATAGGAATATTTTATCAGCTATAACTCCGGAACTATAAGCCACATGAACTTGAAATTTGGTATGCAGACATAATTATGGTAGCTGCTTACAGTAAAGTATATATAAAGGCGTTTGTAAAAGGGGGCGTGGCACATCCCATAGGCGTGGAAATTTTTTCCAGCTATAATTTCACAACCATCAGACACATGAAATTGAAATTAGGTATGCAGACATATCTGCGGTAGGTGCTTACAGTAGGCTATATATACATGAGTTTGTAAAAAGGGGCGTGGCACATCCCATAGGTGTGGACACTTTTATCAACTATAACTTGGGAACCATGAGTCCCAAGAACTTGAAATTTGGTGTGCAGGCATATCTACGGTAGGCGCTTTAAGTAAGGCATATTTAACTGAGGGGAACATCCCATAGGCGTGGAAAATTCGGAATCATATGTCACGTGAAATTGAAATTTGGTACGCAAACGTATCTTTAGTAGGTTCTTAAAGTAGGCTATATATAAGTGAGTTTTTAAAAGGCGGAACCGGCACGTCCCATGACCTGGAATGTTTTATCAGCTATAACTCCGGAGCTATAAGTTGCTTGAACTTGAAATTTCGTACGCAGCCATTTTAATGGTAGGTACTTATATTAGGGTATATATAAATGAGTTTGGAAAAGAGTGCATGGCACATCCAATAGGCATGGAATTTTTTAACAGCTATAACTTCGGAACTATAAGTCCCACGAACTTGAACTTTAGTATGCAGATATATCAATGGTAGGTGCTTATATATAAATGGGTTTGTAAAAGGTGGCGTGGCACATCCCATAGGCGTGGAAATTTTTATCAGCTATAACTTCAAAACCATAAGTCAAATGAAATTGAAATTTGGTACGCAAACGTATCTATTGTAGGTGCTTATGTTAGGGTCTTAATATATGAATACCCCGTGTCACTGTGTTCGTTTACGCTAATCTCCGAAACCGCTTAACCGATTTCAATGAAATTTTGTGGGTGTGTATTAAAAGATAGGATAGTTTTGTTTCATCGAAGTTTTTCTATGCTTCTCGCATCGTGCTTATCTAATATACATATAAAAATCGAACTCTTCCTAAACGGCTCGACCGATCTTTATGAAATTTTTTGTGTTATATATGGTAGGTATGAGAATCGGATGTAAAGTATATTTCATACCGCTAGGTGGAGGGGGTGTGGCACCTCCCATACAAACCGAATTTTTCATATTGCACATCTCTGGAAGTGTTCATGGTAGACTACTCGAATATGGCATATGAATATGGATATATGAAAACATTTGCATAGTCATGGATAAACATTGCGGTTATTGGAAAAAGTTACGTGGCACCTCCCATACAAACCGAATTTTTCATACTGCATATCCCGGAAAATGTTCATGGAAGAGGTCTCGAACTTTGTATGGAGATATATGAAAGCAATCGCATACTCATGGAGATAAATTGTGGTTATCGGAAAATAAGGCGTGGCACTTCTCATACACATCGAATTTTTCATACTGCATATCTCTGAATGTGTTCATGGAAGAGTACTGGAACTTGGTATGTACAAGATATATAAAACGCGACTGGTCATGAAGAAAAGTTGGGGCTATTGGAAAAAGGGACGTGGCACCTCCCATGGTAGATTACTCGAAAATGGTATAGAGATATATGAAATCAATCCTATGCTCTTAGAGAAAATTTTAGTTATTTGAAAAGGGGACGTGGCGCTTTCAAACGCACTGAAACTATTACGTAGCTTTGTATGCATGTACAGTTTTGCTAAGTTATTTAAGACGGCAAATATGCCTTCTGACAACCACCAAACCGTAATATTAGAAGACAAATGCGTCACTAAAAATCATGAACGTGCACTCTTGGTGAAAATGTTGGACCAAAGTGTTTCAATACACGGTTAAAAATTTCGGTTTTAATTTTAAACTTTTTGCACTACATATGTTATGTATGTTGGGTTTAGAATTTAAACAGTTCGGTTCGCTGTGTGCAAACGTTTTATATGAAACCTAGAAACTAGAATTAAAACATTTTGGTTTGGTTTTTAAATCACAAACTTTTTGGATTAATATTTGAACCACAATATATTAAAACTTGCTTAAAACTATTGACTGGTTTAAAAGGTAGACTATAAAAGATTAAAATAGGCAATTGTCCCAGCGCGGTTTAAGAATTAAACCCAAATTTTTGGCCGTGTACACAAAATTTATTTTGGGCGGGACGAAGTTCGCCGGGTCTGCTAGTGTATTTAAGAAAATTTACCCACATTTTTGCGGTTTTGCTTTAAAACGTAGGTCTTGGATAGCGAAAACACGCGAAAACAATAACTAGTAGTACATTTTTTATGTTCATATTAAGTTATTAAAAAAGAAACATCTTTTTATTTTGTACTTTTTTCCTCTGTAAGTTTATTAATGTATGTACGTATGTCAGTAAATGTGAATGCATATAAGTAGAACAAATTATGGATGGTGAGTGCGATATTTCCAGTTTGATCATACTCGCTGCGCTTCTCTGGTATGTACGTAAATGCATGCATGATTCGTGTGAGGTACAAGCAGGGATGAAATTTCAAAATTTCAAACTGTGCCTAATGAGCTTCAAAAATTGTGCCGAAAAGAATATGAAAGTGCCACAAAATTAAATTTCTTTTATAATTATTATTTCTTAATATAAAAATTATTAATTAATTAAATTATTACAGTAAATCACTTTTATGAGGGATTCTTTATAAGCGGCATACACGGTGCGTCTGAATCGCGAGTCGGTTTGGATGTGTTAAGTAAAAATAAATATGTGTTAGTTCCATCGACATGACTCTGGTATGACTCTGAATGACTCCACTGTGTGTAGTCGAAAGGCGAGTGAACACGTACACAGTTGACTCGCGAGTCAGACGCACCGTATATGTTGCCTATTAGACATAAAACATAAATTCATAGCAAAATTACGCAGAATTCCAATTAGGGAAGGGAAATACACCGAAGCACAGCTATTCTGACATTATTACACTCATATGTATGTACATATATGCGAAATAATGGCAGGAAGACATTTTGACCAGTTTTGCCTATTATTTTCATTGATTATTTTTTAATTGATTTTAAATAAAAGTCACAATAAATGTACACAAATCGGCATTTCAAACTTTGTACAAAAATTATAAAAACTCAGTAGGTTTTCGCAACAAAATACTTTGAATTCAGAATTTTTAGGGAGATTCCAAGTTTTCGATGTTATGCATTTTTTCCATATAAAGTGTGCTCGAAATTTTTTTAAATGGATCAAAATGTATGACACCGTCAGAAAAAAATATCAAAAATCATCGGGATATTGCAGAAACTGGATCTTTCATTTAATAAACTATAAAACTGCGAACTTAGAATCTTTCCAAAAATTCTGAATTAAAAGCTTGTTGTGGCGAAAACTTACTTTTCGTACGGCATATTCACAACAGAATTCAGAGGTCTGCAAAAAAATTCTCACAGCCCTTATTTTAATTTGTAAGTGCTTTTAATATTCACTTTTTGTAATTTTTTTAATCTATAATGTGGTATGTAATGTTTTGTTATATATGGCGTTTTATGCTAAACTTCAATATTTTATGATTGTGCCAAAACAGGATGAATTGTACCAAAAGTGCCTCTGAGAATGTAAGGGCCAAAAATGGCACTATTGTGCCTACTTTTCCATCACTGGGTTGAAGTGCTTGATTGTAAGAAATTGTTCGAATCGATACAAAAATATGTTGCGTGTATACATATGTATATATGTACATATGTACGAACGAACATTTCCCTACGCTGCAAGATTCGTTTCGTTACTCACATAATAGTCTCGTTACTCGCATGCTCCGTATATGCACCATCAACGTGAATCAATACAACACAACATATTTTGCGGTAACGAAACTGTTTTTCGTATCGATACTAAAGTGTGTTGCCTGTATATGTACGTACATGCATGCATGATTCCTGTGAGGTACAGTCAGCGTTGGCACTTCTCTACGATCGTAGTAAATTTGCTATGATTTTTCAAAAATATTAAAATTTGCTACCCCACTATGCTTCAGCCTACTATTACTACGCTTTTTTATTTCGCTGACCTTATGGGCAGCAACGATTTGCAAATCACTATTTAAAAATGTGGCAATACCTAAAAAATCTAGGAAAGAGACAACATGCTAAACAGAATTCACAGCACTATATGCGAAATTCGTAAAATAAAAGGAGTAGGCTATATTTTCGAATACAGAAAGTCAGAGAACGTAAATGCATAATAAATAAACAAACGTTCTGTGATAGCGTAAGTCGCATCAGCTGACATTTTTAAATTTTGTATTTGCAACCGACAGCTTATTGTTGAGTAAATTAGTCAAAATGCAGCGATATCTGATCGAAAGGTAAACATGTAAATTATATTACTTTTTACACAACGTAACCTAATTTTACACAGCTCTAGCCATAAAGCAGATACAGTTGATCAAAATCTCCCGGTAGAACAGGAAGAATCTGATGAGGGCTCATCGTCCAAATATTCCCAAAAGTACAAAATTGAATGGGAGGTAAACAGGCCATGGCTTCTAGATCTAAATGGGTGTTCTTACTGCAAATTATGTAAGAAGCGCCTGAGCAACAACATCTGCAACATAAATAGGCACAAACGCTCAAATTTTCACAGAAAGAAAGAGGCACAATTCAAGCGTCAGCCTTTTTTGACGGATGTTATAAACAAGAAGAAAGATTCAATTTGTGGGAAGGATACGAAGTTGCACAAAGAGGTAATAATGGTCTTGTATTGCGTGTCGAATTACTTGCCTTTTTCCACGATGGATTCGTTGCCAGATTTGTTACAAGCTATTAGTATAGATCCTGGCGTAGAGATAAAATGCGGCTCGGCAAAGGCAAACGGTTTAGTTCGCCTTATTGGAATTTTCCGTCGAAACCAAATTGTCGAAATTCTCAAAAAAAATAAATTTTCACTTATTATCGACGAGAGTACTGACGTTAGCTGCAAAAAGTGTTTAGTTCTAATAGTTCGGTATTTGGAAAACGCAACTGTGAAAGATACTTTTTTTGAAATGTTGGAATTAGAAGATTCAAGTGCAAATTCTGTAACGAACGCTATAAAAAGTGTATTTCAGACTTAAAAATTCCGTTTGAAAACTTAATAGGGTTGGGAACAGACAATGCTGCAGTTATGAAAGGCGAACTTAACGGTGTTCAAAAGCAGCTCAAAGCACTTAATCCAAATCTTTTCTATCTGGGCTGTATTTGTCATTCAATAAGTCTTTGTTCGAAGGCAGCTGCAAAATGCATTCCATTTGAAATTGAGGTGCTCTTGAAGTCTATTTTTAATTATTTTTCACACAGCTCCAAGAGACAAAATAGTTTTAAGGAATTTCAAATATATTTTGATATTAGCGAACATAAAATTTTAAACACATGCTCTACTCGCTGGCTTTCAGTTCAAGCTGCAGTAGATAGAATATTAGAGCACTGGACTCTGCTAAAACATTATTTTCTTCTTTTGTCCTTTGAAGAAAAACAAGATAACAATTTAGAAAATATTGAAGAAAAGCTTAATGATACAAATAAAGCATTTTTACTTTTTTTGTCTTACATTTTAAATGAAATTAATCGAATGAATAAAATATTTCAGTCTGAAACTACGATGACTCATCTACTTTATCCATTAGTTAAGCAACATTTTTATAAAAAAAGAAAATCTAATAAGTACGGAGATAAATTATAAAAATGCAGATCTACAAATTCCATTGACCGAAATTTATTGTGGAGTCGAGTTTGAGAAACATGAAAGAAGATTGTCAAAGCAAAATATTATTGTAATAAAGCAGCATATTTTCAAATACTATATAACACTTTGTGATCAGATAAAAAAGAGATTTGCATTTAAAGACAACAAGATATATTTATAGCAATATCCAAAACGGATTCAAGAAGGAGAATTGTCTTCTATTCTAAAACTCACTGAAGTATTTCCTTTCCACGATTGCCCAGTCAATTTACTTAACGACGAGTTTCGTACTTTTTTGATTTATGATATAAGTAAATTGAATCAAACAGATGTAGTTCAGTTCTGGTATAAGTTAAAGGAACAATCAGATGTGTTGGAGAATAGTGTGTTCAATAATTTAGGTACATATATGTTAACATTAGCAGTTTTGCCCCACAGCAGCGCGGCTGCCGAACGGCGGTTTTCAGAAATGAATTTAATAAGGAATAAGTTTAGAAATAGATTAAAGATTGAAACAGTGGAAAGTCTAATGTTTTCTCGATCTCTAATGAAGGATGAAAATAAAATTTATGTACCTTCGTTAGACTTAATAAAATGTTTAAAGCAATACAAGTTTACCTCTGGAAAGTACGAACTGCTTTAAAACAAAAGAAATGTATTTAATACGTATACTTGCAAGTACCAATGTTTATGCCTACAATAGTTTATAAAAAATCTTATGAGATATTCATAATTTAAAAACTACTTATAAAAATGTGAAAGTGATATTGAAAATAATATATAATTGACTATGTTTACATTGTTGGAGGATGGTTCCGTGCGCAGAAGTGGAAAACTTTTGACTGCCATTCACCTGGGAGTGGCCAGAAGCGATTCTTGTGCGTACGGTTCAAATCGCAGCTCACAACGTCCGGATATTTATATCCACGTATCCTCTGGGTAGCAACCAAACACCCGTTTGGGAGCGAGCTAAAGTGAGAAGGCGTAAAACTTCGCGTGCGCTGGGTTTGGGTCCCGCCACGTTAAGGCCCCGCCCAATGAAAAGAAGCAAACAGCCTCGGATGAGACCCCCTTTTTCTGATGACGACCACGGCAAACGTATAAAGGACTATGATTTAAGGGTATGCACCTGGAATATCCGGACCCTTAATGGGGAAGGTGCCTCTGCCCGGCTGGTTGATGTCCTCGGGAAGACAAAGGCTGACATCACCGCCATCCAAGAAATGCGATGGACGGGGCAATGTAAAGTAAGCGTGAAGCCTTGCGACGTCTACTACAGTTGCCACGTAAAGGAGCGCAAATTCGGTGTTGGATTCGTGGTAGGAGAGAGACTCCGTCGCCGAGTACTGGCGTTCACCCCGGTGGACGAACGTCTAGCCACAATCCGCATCAAAGCTAGATTCTTCAACATCTCGCTCATCTGCGCCCATGCCCCGACGGAAGAGAAGGATGAGGCGTCCAAGGATCTCTTCTATGAGCGCTTGCAACGTACATATGAGCGCTGCCCCCGACACGATGTCAAAATCGTGCTTGGCGATTTTAATGCCAAGGTGGGCAAGGAAGGGATCTTTGGCGCCACTGTCGGAAAATTCAGCCTCCACGACGAAACGTCCGACAACGGACTGAGGCTGATCGACTTCGCCGGGGCCCGAAATATGGTAATATGTAGTACTAGGTTCCAGCATAAGAACATCCACCAAGCTACATGGCTGTCTCCAGATCGAAAAACGAGAAACGAAATCGATCATGTTGTGATAGACGGAAGGCATGCTTCAAGCGTTTTGGACGTACGTACACTCCGAGGGCCAAACATCGACTCGGACCACTATTTTGTTGTAGCCAAGATACGCACCCGCCTCTGTGCAGCAAAAAATGTGCGCCCAACAATGCAAGGAAAGCTTAACGTCGAAAAGCTGCAATCACAACAGACGGCCAATTTATTCGCCACTCGACTCACACACCTGCTCTCTGAGAGCACTCTTCAACAATCCGACGTACGCGAGCAGTGGAACCACATTTCCCGATCATTAAGTACCGCCGCCGAAGAAGTAGTTGGATTTCAGCGAGCCCGAAAGAACAACTGGTACGATGAGGAATGTCAAGAAGCCGCAGAGAAAAAAGATGCCGCCTACAGGGCCACGCTGCGATCGGGCGCAACGCGAGCCATGTGGGACCGTTATAGGGAACTGAAGAAGGAAGCGAGACGTATTTGCCGCAATAAGAAGAGAGAGGCCGAAATACGTGAGTGCGAAGAGCTTGAGATGCTGGCCGACAGGAAGAACGCCCGAAAATTCTACCAGAGGGTTAGGCGACTTACGGAAGGTTTCAAGACCGGGGCGAACTCCTGTAAGAACAACAATGGCGACCTAGTGACCGATGTCCAGAATATACTTAAATTGTGGAGGGAACACTTTTATAACCTACTGAATGGTAGCAGCGCTGAAAGTAGTGAGGAAGACGAACCCGAGTCCCCAGTCGATGATGATGGAGTAGCTGTCCCACCGCCTGACTATGACGAGGTACGAATAGCGATTACGCGGCTGAAAAACAACAAAGCTGCTGGAGCTGAGGGCCTGCCAGCCGAGCTATTCAAGTACGGCGGCGAGGAGCTGATGAGGTGCATGCATCAGCTCGTATGCAGAATATGGTCAGATGAACGCATGCCCGACGACTGGAATTTAAGTGTGCTCTGCCCAATCCACAAGAAAGGCGACCCCGCCATACGCGCCAACTACCGCGGAATTAGCCTTCTAAGCATAGGTTACAAGGTCTTATCGAGCGTATTGTGCGAAAAACTGAAGCCCACCGTCAACGAGCTGATTGGACCTTATCAGTGTGGCTTTAGGCCTGGAAAATCCACCATAGATCAGGTATTCACAATACGCCAAATCTTGGAAAAGACCCGTGAGAATAGGATCGACACACACCATCTATTTGTCGATTTCAAAGCCGCTTTCGACAGCACGAAGAGAAGTTGCCTTTATGCCGCGATGTCTGAATTTGGTATCCCCGCGAAACTAATACGGCTGTGTAAACTGACGTTGAGCAATACCACCAGCTCCGTCAGAATAGGGAAGGACCTCTCCGAGCCGTTTGATACCAAACGAGGTTTCAGACAAGGGGACTCCCTTTCGTGTGATTTCTTTAATCTTATGTTGGAGAAGATAATAAGAGCCGCAGAACTGAACCGCTCAGGCACAATACTTTATAAGAGCGTACAATTGCTGGCGTATGCCGACGACATCGATATTATCGGTAAAAACAAGGGCTACGTCTGTTCTGCCTTCTCGGGATTGGATAGAGAAGCAAAGCGAATGGGTCTGGTGGTGAACGAGGACAAAACGAAGTATCTCCTGTCAGCACACAAACAGTCAGAGCATACGCGTCTTGGCACCCACGTCACTGTTGACAGTTACAAGTTTGAAAAAGTAGACGACTTCGTTTATTTGGGAACCACCATTAACACCAATAATAATGTCAGCCTTGAAATCCAACGGAGAATCACTCTTGCCAACAAGTGCTACTTTGGGCTGAGTAGGCAATTGAGAAGTAAAGTCCTCTCTCGTCGTACAAAGATCACACTCTATAAGTCACTCATCATGCCTGTGCTGGTGTATGGCGCGGAAGCATGGACAATGAAAGCATCTGATGAGGCGGCTCTTGGAGTTTTCGAGAGAAAGATTCTGCGAAAGATTTACGGACCTTTACGCGTTGGTGATGGCGAATATCGCAGACGATTTAACGATGAGCTGTATGAGCTTTACAACGATATAGACATAGTGCAGCGAATTAAAATTCAGCGGCTCCGCTGGCTTGGCCATGTCGTTCGGATGGACCGAAACGCTCCTGCTCTGAAAATATTCAACGCGGGCCGCGATGCTGGTAACAGAGGAAGAGGAAGGCCTCCTCTGCGTTGGAAAGACCAGGTGGAGAAGGACTTGGCTTCACTTGGCATTTTCAATTGGCGTCAGTTAGCACAGAAGAGAAATGACTGGCGTGCTGTTTTGGACTCGGCCAAAATCGCTTAGGCGGTTACAGCGCCAAATAAGAAGAAGAAGAAGATGTTTACATTGTTATGGTTTTTGTTTAAAAAAAAATAAATTTCTATTTATATTTAAAATAACGCATTTGTATCTTTTGCTACCATTTTTTAGTTTTTGCTACGATTTTTCTGGGCTTTTACTACGCAATCGGTTGCATGAGGTGCCAACCCTGGGTACAGGTGCTTGATTGTATCAAATTGCTCGAATCGATACAAAAATATGTTGCGTGTATATATATGTATATATGTATGTACATGTATGCATATGGAAGAACGAACATTTCCTTACGCTGCAAGATTTGTTGCGATGATTCTTGTGAGGTACAAGTGCTTGTATCAAAAGTAACGACTAAAGTAACGATACGAAAGATACGGGTGTTGATTGGATTAGTAACGAATACATACGGGTATCCGAAATTTCGTTACTTTTACAGCTCTACGAAATATGTTTTTCACCAGTAGGTTTTGTATGTAAAAAGTGCAGGTCAAGCTTAGAAACTCCGCTTTGAATGCTTTGCTGCTCTTACGAAAATATTTTAAATGCAATAATAACAACACCGGCAAAAAAGGGGGTGTGTTTTTAACCAGACCCAACTACCAACATGTATTTCGACCCGCTGAATCCGATTCTGAGATCCGTTTGACTCGTACACCCTCAAAATTTCTAGTAAATTGCAAAAAATTCTCCATTCGCCATTTCTTTACAGAGTAGAATAAACATGTATAAATAAATTGTTTTTGTATATTTTTGTTTTATGTTTTTTTTATTAATAGTCACTTTCAAAAGTACCTGGTATTTCCATTATTATTTGTGATGTATACGTTCCTCAATCACATGGTTTTTTAAATACAATTAAAAAAATGTTTTACTTTAAAATTTGTCTGATTTAATAAATATCGCTAGCGTAGAGTGCAAAGTTACTAAGTCCCAATTTAAAAATTGTACAGGAGAGGAAAAAACTTCGTATAGCCATTTTCTTCAAGTATTTCGCAAAACTTTGAATACAACATTTTACCTGTTTAAAGCAAAGCAGAACTCCATACGAATCGGAGGGATTCGATATTTATTAAAAGATTTCGAACTTTTTTGGCCTTGTCGAATTTTCGGAGCTTTTTTTGGCCTTAGCAAATTTTCCTTTCATTGAATATAAACGAGAAAACATAAAACAAGGACCTTTACCCTTTTCGAAACGATGGAATTTTAATTTATCTAGCCTCCTATATCAAAATATGATTTTTTATTAAAAGTGAAGTTAGCAACTTTTCACTCTAAGCTAGCGATATATGAGTTTTACAATCAGTTTATCGTAAATTTTAAATAGATTTATTTAATGGTATGTTTAAATGCTTTCAGATATTGAATTTTTACTCATATTCATAAAATGTATGACTCAATTTGAATCCCGGGATAAATCCCACGATCCCGGGATTACCTTAAAAATTATCCGAAATCCCGGGATCCCAATTTTTCTGATATTTTGGCATCACTAATAGATACATACACATAATTTTAGTCATTTTGCTGATTCCTAAATTTAGGTTTTCTTCTAGGAATATGATCTGTGGTTCTGCTTCATCTGTTGCTAGGTTTACGTTAAAGTCATGAATACATATAGCATACCATCATTTGTTTGCAAGATGGGAAGCTAAATTCATTTGTTCAGCATTTCCTCTTACGCTCGTCTTCTCTTTGTGCAATCTTGTATTAACTCGGATCCAGTACTCAATGAACTTACAGGTTTTTACACGAACCTGCAGGAAGTTACAGGAAAAACGATTCCGTACTCCAAAATCATGTAAACGAGAGCGATTTTTTTGAGAGTCGTGAAGATAATGAAGTTGCAAGATTTTACCCGATGCTTTTTAGTTGGAGTACTTTTTGCTGTTACTCACTTTTTACTCTCACTTCAGAAAGTGATTTTGCTGTTTGACATTTTTACAGGATTTTAAACGAAAAGTATCTATTGGATCAGGGTTATTATATCATCCATACGTATGTATATTATACATATATTCACGTTTGTTGTTATCAACTGTCCCAGTCAAAATGATTTCAGTTTTTTTTTTTTAATTTTCTAATTTTTATCAATAAACTACTAAACCTATGACTAAAACCATCTACGAATATCAAAACCAGTTGCAACAAATGAGTTATATTATAGGTACAAAGCCATATGCATGGACATAGTTTGCATAATCGGAAGTAATAATCAATTGTACCGCATTTCCTCTTACTCTGCATATGCCTAAATTTATGCAGCCATTTGCAAAGCAACTACACACAGGGTACCTCTAATGAAAATAAAAAATTTCTGCTGCAATACACATGCTAAGCCCTTCGAAATTTTCTGCTGGGCTATGGGTTACAGCTTCGCGAATTTTATCCCTACCGAAACGAAATATGTATACACATCAAAATTTCTAACCTAACCTACATGTGTATTTGTTTAACTGAACCTTATTTTCAAGCTCAACTCCCTAATCTCTAATTAGAAAAAGAGATTAGCCATACAAACTTATAATTATAAAATAATCTCCGACAACTTTTCGGTGTACAACCTAGGTTTATCGATTATACTTGCGAAGAAGGGGGGAAACGTCAAAGGTAAAAGGAAAAAAAATGTACGCTAGCAAAGAAAAGAGTTTTTAAAGGTATTTTTATAAAATATTAAGTTCAAATATACCCAAATTGCTTAATATGTTTAGCAGAAAAAAGTGATCACGGTGGCACAGAGAAGAAACTTATACTATGTCTCCATTGTGAGATTTAATGAAGATTTAGCCCTCTGACGAGATTTGACGTTAAATCTTTTGAGATTTATCATATAAAATTAAATCTCGAAAGGCAGTAGATTTAAGTTAAATCTTCGTCAAATCTTCAATAATATTGATCAATAAGTACAATTTGTTGGATGTGGCAACCACAAATTCACACGCCATAAGTCAAATGACATTTGTGTTTTCAATATACAGTTGAGTACATTGAAATCTAGCCTATCATAAAAACATGAATTTTCGTATTTTTAGGGATTTTTATATTTTTTTGTTAGTTTGAGAGGAAAATTAGTAATACATATTTACATAACTTTGGTTGTAATAAATTAAGAAAATATTATTTTAAAAACTAAAAATTTAGAAAAAATGTTTTATAGTAATATCATGCAGAGTCTTCCCCGCTTTATACAAGTCATTTACGCGCTGCGACAAAAAATTTATAAATTTCGGTAATGGTTCTGCTTCGATAACATTGCACCGAACATCCTCTAGAACTCAGTTCGTATTTATGATATGCCAAAGGCCCACGATTGTATTTTCGGTTCCCTCCTATGAATAAGAGAGTTCTACAAAAATTTTTCTTTCCGCAAATGTTTTTTACCGTTCTGATAATTTTTCTTAAATTCGGGAAAATGATTCGGAATATAGTACCATTCTTTACACTTTCCTAACCATACATTATACATACATATTTACCACGAATAAGAAGCCAATAATATTCAGAATTCATATAATGAAATTCCGCTTGGTACCTTCCTTTTATCTGTCTGTATATCAATGTCCGCAACTGTATTTGTAAAATCATACATAAGCAAACGTCAAATATTTAAAATTGTGAACGTCAAACATATCTCGTAATGGTAATGGAGACGGTTGTGATTTAGCAACTGGATTTATTAAATCTTAATGGATAAATCTCTCAATGGAGACATAGTATTAACTTTTCCTTGAGTTGTGAGAATAACAAGCATAGCCCAGCAGAAAGTTTCGAACTTTACTTGTTGTGTTTACTTGCTATTGCAATTGACTGTATAGATTTAGGCATATGCAATGTAATAGGAAATGCCGTTCAAATGAATTTGACTTCCTATTATGCAAACTCCGCGCATGCATACGGCTATGTGCCTATATGTATACATACTTAAGTTTGTATGTACATACATATGTATCTATGTAAGTATGAACCATTTGTTGCAAGTGGTTTTCATATTCGTAGCATGGTTTTAGGCATATTCTCTGTTGATAAAAAGCAAGGCGGAAATTTCAAAAATACTGAGATCATTTTAACTTAGGTCGTTGATAACTGATGAAGATACACGTATATATGAATATCAAATAAAACACCTCTTTGAGGCAAAATTTTTGAGTGACGAAAGCTGAACTAGAAACACAAAATTTATGATATCAATTTCGTAACGAGAATTATACGCATTTTTTAACTGCCTCAAAGAGGTGTTTTATTTGATATCAATTATTTTGGGGTGGCAATTTAAAATCGACCAAAATACAAACAATAATCTAAATAATTTATTTTTCTCAAATAAATTGCTAAAAATGTTATCTAAATATAAATTATGTATTTGAATCGATGTGTCCATTGAAACATATAATTTTTCGAATACGGAATAAAGCGAACAAGAATGATCATATCCTTTGTATTCGAAAAATTAAAAAAAAAGTCGTGAGTACTAGGTACTCATGAGATTTGAAGTGTATACATATGCGAACGGAAAAGCATACATGGTCGTTTATTTTTTTAATATTTTATTAAAAATACCTTTACAAACCTCTTTTCCTTGCTAGCGTCAATTTCTGTTTACTTTAACATTTGAGATTCCCCCTCTTCTTCGCAAGTATAATCGATAAAACTGGGTTGGGCACCAAAAATTAATTTTATAATTATAATTTTGTATGGCTAATCTCTTTTTATACCTTTCATGAGCATGAAATGGTATTATAACTTTGGTCCGATGTTTGTAAGTACCAGAACAAAAAGAGATAGACCCATCAAAATGTATACTTATATGATCAGAACGTCGAGCTGAGTTGATTTATCCATGTCCGTCTGTCCGTCTGTCCGTCTGTCCGTCTGTCCGTCTGTCCGT
>NW_023461043.1:0-29443 GCF_013731165.1 Rhagoletis pomonella | reverse complement strand
AAATTTAGTTTTTCGCATTGTTCCTATTTTAAGCTCGTCTCATGATTGCAAATATGCATTATTATCAAACATTATTTTTGGCTTGGGTTAGCTGGATATTTTGCTATGTAGCTGCGTTATTACTTTTTCAGAATTTGCTAACCCGTTTTTACTACTTTTGGTCGCTGTAGTCCTATTGTGCGTCGCACAGAGTTTCGACTATATGGAGCGAACTGTAAACAATAGTTAACGTGGACCGATTTCGCTGCCACTTGATACATATGTTCTCTAATTTTTCTTAAGAATGGGAATGGTGAAGATGGTTTTGTCGTCACGCCTTCCACCCTTGTGGGCGGAAACAATAAATTTCAGCCGATTTCGATTAAAAATTTGTTTTTGCTCTCACTTTTTTTTAGAAAAACCAGAGTATAAATATGACGACTTTGTGCAAAACTTATGAAAATTTCATCCAAATTTCTAATTTTTTAACTGCATCTATAGAAAATTGTTGGTATGTAGTTTTGTAGGCCATTAAATTTAAAAGTAGCTCGGACTTAGGCCGTTGGGTTTTGGCATTTTTTTTGTTGACGGTGTTTTTTTTTTTGATATACAAAATTGTCGAACATACTAAGTTAGATATCCGTTGGAGCGCTTTTTATGGTATGTTTGAGGTTAGGTTTTTATGGTAGTTCTGCTTAAAAATAAACTGATCGCGCCCATTTTTCATATTTTTCTTGACTTATTTCCATAAAAGTTACATACATATGAAGCAAACTTGCAGCCCTACGGCAACTCCCTCTAATTTTTTCCAAAAAATGTATGAGCATCTCCCAATGTGCGGCGTTATAGTCTTTTGTTTTCTATCTTAAACGAATATGCTCCAAAAGCAACACTTTTGTAATTTATGGATACAGAATGACTAAGAAGCCGCAGTTATACGAACGTATGCACAAACCATTGCACTCAACTATAGAAAATGATTTTTGTAGTGAATATTTACATATGAAAGTTCTCTCGCAGGCAGAGCAAGATTTGAAAATGTTAAAAAAAAATAATAAAAATATTTAAATATTTATGCAGGATGCATGATGGCGATATTTTACAACGCTTTAGCGCGCAAGAAATGTCTAAATCTCCAGAAAACACTCAAGAAAGTACTCATAAACATGCTTGAATATTCACAAAAATGCAGATTTATTATTCATGTCACACTTTTTCCATTCACTTAGCATTTGTTTGTGCGCTTGCTCTCTGCACAATTGCGGCTTTAGCTGCCACATTTCAGCCGTGTTTTTTTCTTTTATCATTTACAGTGACCAGATTTCAGTGGCCAAAAATCGGGGCATTTTGAAAGCATCGAATCCGAACCTACAATATTGCTTTTAGAATAAAAAGACATAACATCTTTTAATATAGTTTTATATAAAACAAAACAAAGAGAAAAATTGTTACAAAAATGTATGCACACAATAAATATGTACGATGTCGGCAATGTAAATAGCGAAAAGGCATTTTAGAAAGTCTTCGCTACTTTTCCTTGTTTAAAAAATGTTTTTTTTTTTATGTTATTACGAAAATATAACTTACTATCTAAAAAAAACATATACACTGCCGGCAAAAAGTATTGGCACAGCAAATTTTTCGCAAGATGTGCAGAAATATTTTTTTCTAATATTTTTCCTCCAATTTTTTTTCAATTTAGTTCATTCTATTACAAAAACCATTAAAATATAATTCCTAAACTTTTTGCAAAACTCACGAAAATTCAGCTAATTTTCATGCAAATTGTCAACTTCATATTTTTATAAAAAATTGGCGGAAAGATATTGGAAAAAATGTATGCATATACTGTGGAAAATTTGCTCTGCCAATACTTTTTGCCGGCAGTGTAAATCATAATTTCAAACTTTGTAAACCATTTACAAAAACTCGACAAATTTTAATAAATGTTGATCAAAATTTTAAATATTCTAATCAGATTTTCTAGAATTTTTTGAGTATGCAGTAAGTGTAAAATTGAAGTAGCCTGGTCTAATCGTTGATTTTCGGATATTTTTCGTTCGCGCATATTCCTCTAAACAAAGTATGTTCAACAAGTTTTTTGTAACGAGAAAATGAGCAACATCTTCCACAAAAAAAAAAAAAAATTTAAAAAAATCTACGGTAAGTCCAAGCTACTTAAAATTTGCACTTTGAATTGAATAGGCTACAAAACTGCATATTCAGAATGTTTTTGAGAAATATAGCTAAAGAGCTCAAACTTTTGATAAATTTTTGTCGAATTTTGCTAATTTTTGTGCAAAAATTTAAACTTTGACTTACATTGTCTTTGTTAGATAACGAACTAACTTTCATTAAAGAATAATAAACATTAAATAATCGCCAAAGAATGGTAAAATGTCTTTTCCCAATTTATATTTTCGCCATTGTATCTACAACATATATGTATTTTTGTATTTATTTGAGGGAATTTGTAATTTTTTTTATAATTTCACTAAATTCAAGTGTGAATCTTTTCATTCAAAAAACTGAACAAATAATTATACAAGTTATTTTTAAGCAAAAAAAAAGTACCAACTTCAATTCTAACATAAAAAATTAAGATAACCGTCATTTTTTAATGATCCAATGATCGAACCTAAACCAAATTAGTATGGGGCCCTTCCGCCTTTCATTTAAAAAAAATAATAATTATAGCAATCTGTTACGGATGTCCAAAATTATGTAGTAGCATACGTAAAATAAATATTCTGACGAAGTGATAACCTCCTTTTTCCAAAAAAAAAATTACAGAAGAATGATAGGCTCCAATATAGCGAGAGTACCAGTTTGACAGAATAAAACATAACCAAAGATCATCGAAAATAAGGATGTTGGCTATGTTTATGGCTCCCTTCTATTCTATGTTCTTTGTGATATCGACAGTGCTGCCACGTTTGTACGAAAAATTATTTTTTGGCCAGAGTACAGGGATGCTCTTATTAAATTAATAAAGAAAACACTGAAAACCGGGACTTAATCGGTACAAATAAGAAAAATCAAGACACTTACACGTCCCGACTTTTAAAAAATATACAGCGGGACAATTTTCTTAAAATCGGTACTGACCCGCCAAAATCGGGACGAATGGTCACCGTATGTATATACTATATACATATATTTTTTTCTTTGCTGCAGTCATTCATATCTATTATGAAAGTGTACACCTTGAAATGGGACACATTTGAGTTACAGAATGCTTGTTTCTATTTAATTCACTGCCGCATATATCCTTTTACATTCCCTTGAAATTGTGACACAAAATGGAGGTACAGCGTTGAATGTATGCGCTTACAAGTGGCTATACATGCATATGCATTTACTCTGATATATAAATCTACTCTGCTGTTACAGCAGTATATACAAATATTCATGTCTCCGTATTTTTTATTATTTTTTTTTTTTATGCTAGGCATAATTTTATAGAAGTTTTAACTTTACTCCTGTTTTATTTACATTTTTTTGTTTGCGATTTCAAAAGTATTCTATTTGAATGCATGAGTGCCATTCACCTGTTCATAAAATATGTGCATACATAAGAAACACTGTAAATACAGATGTGTGCAAGTTTCTTATACGGATATATTACATACATACATACGCCCTTTAGTTGAATGAGATCCACACCATGCCATATACATACATACATATGTATATACTTGACGAGAAAACGGCCTTTAGAAATGTATCTATTACTGTTTATTCAAAAGTAAAATTGTTGCTGACATGTTGAGCTTCTTGCTTCTCTTTATGGAATTTTTAGTTTTACTTATTTTGCATTGGACACACAAATAGTATGTCGAGCAATGCATAGTTAGGTACATTTTACAATATGGAATTTAAATAAATATGCAACAGTTTTGTGCTCATAAATTTTGCAGAGCATTCTTGAATTCAAAATCATCATCAAAAACCAACGAAATCATTAACCTAAATTTAAATTTTATTTTTTTTGTCAAATGTTTCAGCTAAAATTGCATTAACATATTTTATGCACTGTTTGCATATTTCTATATATGTTCATAGGTATACACATGTAGTACTTACATACATATGTAAGCGCGTTGAATGTATCACTTATATTATTTAAGCCACAAGCGGCTGATTGCCTATTAGCCAAGCATGCGATATCGCCACAAATTTTGACCACAAAATTTAATGTGACCAAATGATGGCCGACACAAGCACTTAATAAAAGCTGCAAACACAAATACATGCTCATGTACAATATATGTAGTTACATACATACAAACGCCTGTATAGATCTGCTGCATCTGCAATTAGCCACCCTTGTTTAGCTGTTGTTAATACCCCCCCACTTTATCCCTTCCCTGGTTAGTCATTTGTCAAGCCACATCGCCTGGCGATTTAGCGGCATTGTAAGTGGCAAGTTACCACAAAAGTTGCGGTTAGGAAAATATTCAGGAAAGCAGAAATCTTCGGACAATACATCTACATACATGTTTTGGGCTATGTTTGCCAGCATACGACATTGCTGTTGGTGGCATGAGCTTGCTGCTGTGTATACATGCCAGTATAAATGAACGTTCATTTTCATTTAACACGCGTAGGGATAAATCGATACCATCAAGGTATTACTCAAATCCGTACTTGTACTTGTATCAAACAAGGTATCGATACCTACTCAGTATCGGAAAGGTATTGAGTACTTGTACATAGAACTACCGTTTTGCATATTTTTCAAACTTAATGTTTTTTTTTTCACAAAAAAATCCATTTCCACAATAAAATTTTTTAATATTTTTTCACGCAAAAATTTAAGACAATAATTATTTTTGTATAGGATTTGATTTCAAAAACAGAATACATATTTACAAGATTATTAGAGAAATTTTTATCATATAAAATAAGTTCGAGGAAAGAACTCTTTCTTTTTTTTTTTTGTTATATTTCCCAAAAACATCAACTTTTCCAAGTGTTTTCCTGGAAGGCGGTTTCGAGATTTTGATATAGTTGTACCTATTTTTGAGAAAAGCCAGAGACAGATGACCCAACAACCGTTATGTACAGACAGGCTTCCTTATATAGCTGCGGAAATGTAGTGCGCATATCTTCCCATTCCTCTAATGGTGTGCTTTTCAAAGAAGATGCTGAAGCATAATAAGTTTTGCGCTTCCGATACAAGTACTTTTTTTCGATACCCACTTGGATCGCAGTAAAAAGTAAAAGTATCGAGTACAAAAATACTTGGTAAATTGAGAAAAGTATCGAGTATGTATTTGGATTTACTTGTATCGATTTATCCCTAAACACGCGTGGTTTCTCAGAGCGTATGCATACTCTAACCTTACACTTGTACTACTGCTGTATGCATATGGGGCTGTATTAATGTTTCAAACATACAAAAATGCATTAATGAAATAGTATTAAAGCATTGGGCTTGTTCGAGTTGCAATCACAACCGCAGTGTTGCGCTAATTATTAAAGTATCGCGTTCTGTGTGCATTTCTAGCAATGTATTATCAGTTGGGCAGTTCCAACAATGTTGCCATTTTTCATCAGTAATGTCGCTTTTATTACGTGCCTCGAACAGGCCTATTCTTTCAAGACATGTATCCCTATATGTAAATGCTACTTCTCTGATACATTTTAATATACGGGGACATACAAAAAAGTAGTAGCAGTAGCAAAGTAGCAAATGCATATCTTGTAAAAGCCCGTTTGGGCTGAAAATAGTATCGCACAACACGTCCATTCACTAAAATGTTTGTACAAGACTGAAAATATTACAAAAATTCCACTTCAAATTTATCAAGAAATGTACTTAAAACAACGGCAACGTACATTCGCTTGCAATTCGCTAGAATTTTAATTTATTCGTGAAAATTCATGACTACGCATGAATTGTTCACACTAATTCACTCATATAGCAAGCGTCCTTCAAGAATGCATACAACCGATTTCTACTGGGCTGTTAAGCCACTTTACCGTTTGGCTTCAAATTCCGAAATATGTAATTTATTCGAATACTCGCAACAATGTGAATAGAGTTGCCACTTGTTAAGAAATTTAATATAAAAAAAAAAAAAAATTACTGTTCGTTAGTCTCGCTAAAATACGTAAGTGAGTTGCCGCATTTTATATTTTTTTCGCGTTAAAAGATAAAGTTTCTACCTGTTTCGAAAATTTAGTTTAAGTAAATTGCGTGTCAAAAGAAAGAGGTTAGATAAAGTTTACTACCGCAAATATTTCTAGGGAGGGTTGCCATCTGCTTAAAAAATTTAGTTCAATTAAGTTGATAAGATAAGTGATATATTACAATATGGGTACCAAACGAAAGATGCTGCAGAAATCTTTGATTTAGAAATACTTTCCATTAGCATTGCCATCTCGTTTAAAAGTTAAAACTGAAAACATACAAATTTAATTAAATATGCCAAGATGGATACCAAACGGAAAGTCTTTGAAAAAGTTATATTAGAAAATTTTTTTGAAATGCAGCCACTTATTCAAAAGTAGTACAGTAAAAAATTTAAATGGGCAAAGAATTTACAATATATTAACAAACGAGGCGTTCAAAAGCCCAATGATCAAGAAATGTTTCAAAAAGGTTGCCACTGACCTTTAAAAATTTTAAATATAAATTATGAAATGCAAAGAAAAATATTTAAAAAAAAATTACTGATACACCCGTAAAAAAATAAAAAAAGCATAAGAAAAATATCAGATAAAGGCGGTTTAAAAAATAATTATTGAAATCTTAATATGAATATTTCATTAATTTAACCCATTTTATTAAAATAAAGATATTTTCAAACAGGTAGAGCAACCCTATTCAAAAATATTTTTGGCAGTAAGATTTCCTAAACCTCTTCAGTTTGATACCCATTTTTTTCGTTTTCAATTTATCTTATCAACTTATCTAAATTAAAATTATCAAACAGGTGGCAACCTTCCACAAATTTATTTCGGGTGTAAGCCTATTTCTATTGACAGCCATAAGGCTATATTTACTTTATCTTGCCAATTTAAGCACAAAAAAAGTTTGCCCAATATATTGAACGCTTGTACTGAAAGGGTTAATATATACTATAAAAACCAAGTGTCACTATGTTCATTCACGCCAATGTTATCCATTCCCCTGGATGACGTTCGAATCGTACCGAACAGTAATTACAATCTTCTGTAAAGCTTGATATGGTGACGCAGATTCTGTTCGATCCAAAATAAAGCGTACTTCAGGATGGTCCAAAAATGCATGTGAAAAAGAAAAGCACGGATTTTTAAGCTCTCACCCCTAGGATTGTTCTATACCTAAAAAATATACCCCAATTTTTACTTTGAAATCGAAAAATATTCAATAGTCGCTCAAAGTGCTCAAAGTGTTCCAACATTTCGCAGAAATGATTAAGAATTCTTGCAAATCAATACTTTTCGATCGGAAAACTGAGTCTCTCTTCAGGAAATTCCTAAGAATAATACCGTATTGTTTACTTACCCTTTTTTCCATATTAAGTAGCTATATATTTTAGAGATCAGCCAAAAACCGCAGGAAATGTATGTCTCTTGAGGGGACCAGAGTTTTCCGATCGAAAAATATTGATTTTAAAGAATTCTATACCATTACTCCAAAAAGTTGTATTTCCCATCTATACTTTTTATCTATTCTATACTATTACATATATAAAATTTATCATATGAAATCTGTTTGTAATGACTTATTTCTCAAAGTACTAAACCGATTTTAATAATTATTTTTTTAAAACGAAGCATTTGTGAAACAAGACGGAATGGCTTACTTTTTTCTTTATTCTTGGTAGATAAATACCCTTTTTTTGGGCGTAAAGTTACAATAAGACGAGATGTGTCCCAGTACTAGTGAACCAAATTTGTAGTTCCGTACTAGATCTATATCGCCAAAAATGAACCAGAACGAACGGATGGTAACTAGATCGCCATCAGTTCAAAAGCAGCGAGATGTGGTACTTTAAAAAGAAAAAATTATTTTTAGAAATCTAGATATATCTAAAATGACGAATTTAGAACTGGCTCGAAACTATAGGAAAAGGGATACGGAACGAACTAGATCTCATTTGGCGAATTTTGAACTAGTATAAAATATATGGAAAACTTTGAGCGCTTTGAGTGACCTCTAGATATTTTTTGATTTAAAAAAAAAGTTTTAATCTTTTCGATATGGAACAGTCCGAGGGGGTGAGATCATTATGCATATTATTTAAAAGTAATTAAATATTGCTATGGAATATTTAACGTATATTAATTTCTTCATGTACTATATAACAATTTTAGAATACATTTCGAGTGTGTCAATAAAAATTTTAAAATTGGAATTTTTGACTCGCAAATCATCGTCATCTTATATTCAATATAATTCTTTTTCCCTTGGTGGAGCACTCTGGATTGGTTTATTTTAGCACCAAAGAACATTTTCACCATTGAGTGTTAACATATTTTACCCTTTAAAATAAAAAAAAAATCGTTAACTTTACAATTACAAAACAGGTACGACAGACATTCTGCATGCTGCCATTATTTTTTATTTTTTTTTTTATTTGACGGCACACATTTGAAACTTCACAGTTATGTTGCACTTGGTGCCAACTTGCATTACCTCTAATATGAGCATTCTATCTGAAAACTTCGTAAGTTATTGAAAAACATATATATATATATAAATTTTTCGAATGACAATGAAAAGATAGTCATTTCGGTACCTTATCGCCTAAGTAACTGTTTAAATTATTGATTAACTTTTAATTGAACTTAGCTTTTTTCTGGTGAGAGAAGGGAGTGACACTAAAAAACAACTCGTGAGATTTGCTCATACATATATGCACTTTTAAGATCAGTGATATAGAATTTCATTAACGAATTAATTTCCTGGAGCTATCTAAGAAATAAGCAAATATATGAACGGTGGTGACAGCACTGTAGGCTTTAAGTGTATTTTACTCAGTTCCATAGTTTTTACTACATTTAGGTAGTGAACACTATTCACCAAAAATACTTCCTAACTCCAAAAAGCATCTCGCTATGAAATCTATCCCACTTATTTAGCAAAACCAGTCTCAGTAAGTGTGTAAGTAGCAACATCGTTGATATCCATAATTAGTTGGCCACTTTTAATTAGTAATTTTACGAGTTGCACTTCGATTGCGAGAAGAAGGAAATGAAAGTAAAAGCAACTTCGACACTAATGGTAGTAACGAATTAGCGCTGAGCTGGTTGTGGTTTAGTTATGCTTAGTTGCTTATTTTTCTGTTATTTTTGTTGTTATCTACTATTGAGGTTGCCACAAAATTTACACTTACCATGGAGATAAGTTAAAGTTTTATCACTGCTTGTACTTAGTATCTATCTACATTACTACTTACATATATCAGTTACATCAAAAACAGCTCTACTCGTTGTGTAGCGTGCAAACGCGCGTTGTGCATTTGTAAGTAGCTGGCAGGAAATTGCATACGACTTTGTCACTTGCCACACCCACTGGTAACATGTGGTTCACACTTAGCATCTTAAATAGTGTCGGTATCTTTAAATTGCATTGGGTGGGAGAATTAGATACGTACACAGAATTAGATAACAGAGCATGGAAAAATAATTGCCATTTGTATGTATGTATGTCAAATGTGGGTGAATTTTATTTAGCGTTGAAGTACATATTACATCAAAATTTAAGCCACAATATCGTGAATCCAATCAAAAATGTACCCTGATATGATTCCTCCTTAAGTCTAGAGATGTTCCTTCCAGTGACAGTTGGATCTACGCAACACACTTCAGCAACAAAAAACAACAACAAAATTCCAGAGAACCCACTCGCTTCCTGCAAGAAACTATTTTAAGCTGTCAAGTTAAAAGGCTGCGTGAAGACAACTATATATAAAATAAAGAAAGAACACATGGTTCACATAGAGCACTAATCCTACGGATGGCCTTGGTGTTCTTGTAGGCATTCCGCCGACGAAAGTCAAGATAAGTCTGCAAATTTTCATACCAGAAGTCTAATTTAGTAGTGATTTTTTAGTTGTTCTAGTTTACAATACCCTGGCTGCTGTCAGGGACATGTTTGAGTAGTTGAAAAATTATAGAAACCTTCGGGGGTGACTGTTGTCAGCTGGGAGCGAATTTCTTCGAAATCGAAGCTCATCAAAATGTAGTTAGAATCTATTATATTCCAAGAAAGATTAAACGCTTTAGCTATCGTATCTATCGAAAAGGAGATTGCTACTCAGATTGACTTGTGCAAAAAGCACCCAAAGTAAATTTGTTTTAATTGATATCAGAAAATTTTGATTATAGTAAAAATTAGAATTTTTAATTTCAGCTATTTCTGAAATTGTTTCTTGTATAAGAAAAAGAAGCCGAGGTATTAAACATTATTAACAAAGTGCGCCTCGTACCATTTACGCCCCGGGCGTCATTGCTCCTAAAGCCGGCCCTGTGCATTGTAAATCATAGGTCGCATTTATTTGAGAGATCATGGAACACAGATGATAGGTCATAAATAAGTAAAACATATCTCTTATGTATAAATAGACCCATGTATAGTTCATAGATCATGGATCCCAGTATAAATACTACCAACACAGGTCATTGAAAAAAATTGTAGGTCTTTAACTCTTAATGCAAGAGAGACGCGTAAAATATATCATATTTTTTTGGCAAAATAAATAAGAAATAAACCCAATTCAATTAATAATATATGCATTATTTTTTTAAGTTAAGCGTCATTTTGACCGGTTTTGCTATTTAATGTTTGTATTTTTTTTCTTTATAAAATTCAAGCGCATTATATAACCCGTAACACATAAATCCACATTTCAAACCTCGTTCAAAAACATTAAAACTTTAGCTACTACACAGTGTTGCCACTCACTTATTTTATCCCCTACCAAAAAACGTATCAAAATTGGTAATGCTGCTACTACACCCAAGTATTTTAAATTATTTATTTATAGTTTTTAGAAAATTTCTAGGTACGCAGCTTTATAGCTCATAAAATTTTAGTAGGTTAAAGTGCAAAATTTCAAAACGGTAGGAATTTGCGTTTGTTTTTAATTTTTTTTCTGACGGTGTTGTGTATTTTCTTCTATATAAAGTATGCTCGACAATGACCTTTATATGGAAGAAAAAAATTATAAAAAATCGGTGCAATTTTCTAGCGTCTTTGAAAGTTACAGCCAGTTTCAGCAGCAATTTAAATGGAAAATAATATGTTATTTTCAGTCAATAATCATGTAAAATTAAAAAAAAAAATATTTAATCATTTTTCACTTAAATTGCTTTTGTTAAATTGGCTGTTACATACCTAAAATTTTTCTAAAAATTCTGAATAAAAATTTTTATTAATGTTTGTTGAATTATTGAAATATAGCCAAAACTGGTCAATATGTAACTTCACTCGATCAGCTGTATGTACAAATACACATAAAAATATTTTTAATTCTTCAACAATGACAACATTTGTACGGGCGCATTCACTCGCGTGTGGTCTAATGCGCGAGATTGAAATGCACGCTTATATCGCCAACACACCGAGTGACAGACTGGCTGTACATAAACTGATTGACGGACAAACTGACTGACTGACTGACTGCTATTGGTGGCTGTCGCTTGATGGACAAACTGTCAGTTTTGATGCGAACATACATAGATTTTTCTATAAGCAACTATTGCGCTGTTGTGGCATTGCGAAAAGAAAAACTAGAAACTATTTATATGAAGCATACAAAAAAAAAGTATGTTTTCCAGCCGCCGGAGCAGCTGTTTTATTTCTTATTATATATGTAGGCATTCGCATTTTTCTTTCGCTGATTTTCGCTTAATTAAAATTTTGCCTCAAAGCGTCATTATGCTGCAGACTCGTATTTTTTATGCAGTGCATATGTATGTACATGAATGAATCCGAATGTGAAAAACTAATATGTTTTGTGCTTTGTAAGTTTTTTTTTTGCAAATGCTAGTATACATATTTCTTTAACTCTATTACTTTAAACAAATGTCTGTATAAGGGCTTAACATATTCGCGTGTAATCGGCAAAAGTGGGCTGAATGTGCATATGCACTGTGTTCAAATAAATAAGTTTGCTTGTATGTGTTAGTAAACACATCGCGATGCTTGCGAGTACATATGTATGTGAAAATAAATTAACAAAAAAAATAATGAAAACATGAAAAATGATTGCAACCAACAGCTGAACTGTCACCGGCGAGGCTGTTGCTTCCCGTTTGCCACCAACGCGCGCATGCTGATCGGCCGACGTCTGCCGTATGCCGGAGGTGTTCTTGTTGCAATTTAAATACATGCGTAAATATGTATGCAAGTATGCTTCCTTTTCCCAGTCGGAAATGGTCATGTACCCAGGAATGTATCAGTATGTCCTAGGAAGTCATTCACTACTTCAAAGTTATAACTGGCAACAGCAAAATGTATCCAAAATGAGCGTATTGTTTATGTTTTGCCAGGCGGTACTTTGTCTAGGCCTTGTCTATCACTAGACCCACCTCTGCATTCATTCATCAGGCCACAACCAGCTTAAAATAGCTGGTACATGCGCCCGACCAGCCCTTCGCTGTGCTTAAAACAGCTCTGCCGCTATACCGTCGGCTACGAGGACTTTGTTGTTTTTAAGCCGCCTTGCTGTTGTTCTCGTCTCATCTTGGTCGAGCAGAGGGTCGTGCGCTTCGTCCCTGTACATTGGTTCGGGTCGAGGCGTTGAGAGGTATTGCCTCCACATCTCAAGTGTACTCTGGACTTGGGTTACCAGATTTCTATTTTCATCTTTGCCGGAGCTAGCCCCGGTCTTGAAACCACTTGATTATTGACTTATTTTCTGATGGAATTATCGAGCCGCAATTCTACTTGACAGCATCTCAAGCTTTTTCCACTCACGCCTTTCTGCCTCTTTCTTACCTCTGTTTCCCTCCGATATCGCCAACTGTCGCAGTCGTCGCCATTGGTTAAAGGGTCACTTTGTTTGCTGCGTATTTTTCTGCAGCCGCTGCGTGGCCCTTTTCTTTAGACCAGCTGTTTCTCCAACTTTGGCACAAAGAAGTGGTAGATGGAGTCCTACAGTTGCTTGTTTAAGCAGGATTGAGAGTCGATTGCCAAATTTCTCGGCTGTCCGTTGTGACTGACGCCTATTATAGCACAGAGCCGAAGCTGCAATGAGGCATTGATCCGAGTCGATGTTGGCTTCTCTGATAGAGCGCACGTCCCAAACGTTCGTAGCATATCTACCGTCTATCACAACCTGATCAATTTGGTTCTTTCTTAGGGGACGCTCAAGTAAGGTTTTTAATGATTAGATGCTGGCGCCTTGAACTAGATTTCGTGAACGGTGGTGGTGACAGCCTGGTGGTTTTAAGACATGCAGCAGTTGGCTAGAGGCATCATCCTGATAGAGGGTCCGGAAATTCCGGGTGCATATTCGCGCGAATTTGTTCATTTTGGGGGAATTGATTAGGTTGCATATTTTAGGCGGGTTACAAGCCAATCGCGCAACCCAGTGCTGGGATGAATGAATTTTTTAACCGGATACTCGTTCATATAGCGACCCACTTGCTCCCCGGCAGACCGCCGCTGGCAGCCGGACCAACTGGTGAACAGACGCTGCAGACTTCAGTAAGCCCTTCAACCGAGTAGGTCGAAGGTAGCCCCGCCCAAGCTCCCTCTCTTTCTTCCGTGAACAAAATATACACTCATAGTGGTTATCGCATCTCCCACATGGGCTTCTCACATTGCCCAGCATGGGCAAGTGAGGACGCAAGAGTCTGGACTGAATATAGCCGCAACGTTATACCCAAAAGTGAACTTTGTCTGCCTAGGATCCAGCACAAACACCACCAACCAAGCCAGCCCGAAAATCAAGCGAAGAATAACTCTTGACACAAGGTGCTACTTTGGGCTCGGTAGGCGATTGAAGAGCATAGCCTTCTCTCGGCGAAATAACGCTATACATACTTCCGTGCTGCCCTTTCTTTTATAATGCTTGGGAGATCCTTCGGAGGAACTGTTCCTACGCAAAATTTTTAGCGAAGGCTACTGAAAAATATGGAATGACAAACTGTACGAGTTTTTTAAATACAGGTACATAGTTAAGCGCACTATAGTACAACTATTTCGCTGGCTTTGACATGTGGAAATATCCTGCGATTCAGCATCCATAGATGGACAACAAAAAGCAGGACGCCTACAAACAAAATGGAAGGACCAAGTGAAGAAGGACCCGTCTGCACTCGGCATGACCAACCGGCACCAATTCACACAGGAGAAAGGCAAAAGGCAACGAAAACCTACAAATGGTTGCCAAATAAGAAGATGTCCCAGGAAAGTAGCGACGCTCTATAAAACTATATATGTAATATTTTTTTTTTTGTAATTTTCTGACCGAATATTTTGTTCAATTTAAATAGAATCTATAATAAAAGAAATAACGTCCACGGCCGCGGCCTTTGAACCTTCCACTCGCCTACAGCGGCTGTTGAGAATGCGTTGGATATATCCATACTTAAATTTTTTCTCACACTTTTTGGTTTGTTTTTGGTCTCAAAACTCTACACATCATGCCTTCCATCGATCGCTTAGGAACGTAAGAATTCGGTTTTCGCAATTAAACGGCTACAAATTACCCGCTCACAATCGTAATCTTTAATCTTTTCTTGGTAGAAAAAGGTGATGCCTTCCTCATTTTCCCACTGGGTTTGATGTTGGTCGTTGATGTTATGAATGTAGCCCCCCATATGCCCGAACTATATAAATATGTATGTATGTTACATAAATATGCGTACATACACCATATGTATTTCGTACGATTATCTGAATACTTAAAGGAGGCTGCGACGTACATATAGAAATCGGCGACAACTTTTATGTTGCCACTGCTGCCCGTTGGCAATGAATGCTTTATGATTGTTGCTGATGATGCGAGGCTGCCTTGACAAAATTACAAGATTTGATGCGAAGGTTTTTTTACTGTAAAACGGAAATATGAAATAATTTTCGCGGGAATAATTAAATGAGTACTTTTTTAAGCGTCGCTGCATCAATTCTGACAATTGAAAACTGTAGTCTTATTAGAGAAGTTATGATTTTGCAATTGTACTTGTAACAAAAAAAAAATAAAAAATTCACTGAAAAATAAAGAAAATTCTGAAAAGCAAGCACTGCCAAAACTAAACACATATAAATAACTTTTCACTAATCTCTGTTGATAAGTTATTTCAAACTAAATCCCCATAAAAGAAGATAATCGCTTAAGCAACTTTCTGCACAATACATACATAATATCGTGGCGCTTCTTGTGACGCCACATTGTGTTAGACTACAACAAAAACATACATGAGGTTATCTACGAAAACAATAGTCTAAGATATTTTTATTACTAGGCAGCTATTAGACTTTAGCAGCTATTTTAATATTTATTTTTAAATTTTTCCGCTTTTTTTGCATTAACGCAATAATTTTTAAAATTTTCGTCCGCCACTAAACCCATTTAGTAAGCCGCAAATACAAATGTCTTGACACTCTTGACATGTTTGTACATTAGGAAGCTAATTTTCAATGCCGACTGCAATATGTAGTTTTTTAGCTATACATATTCCTGAGACGATTTATTTTCGTCTCATAGATTTTACTTAAAAAAAAAAAACGATGGTCCTCTGCAATAACGACACAACTCAAAACTCAAAAAAAAAACCGCTTAAGTACTACTGAACATTGGCGAATGTCTCTAATACTTACTACTAAAAATTTGTAAAGCAGTCATCAAGATTTAGTAAGAATTAGGCATGGATTAGACAAGGACTAGAGCGATGTGCCACTTCTCAGCGGTAAGGTTTTTTCGAATTATCAGTTGTGTCGTTCTTGCAGCGGACCAGCGACCAATACATATTTGTTTGTTTTTGGATGCCTGGCTGCTAAGTAAAGAACAATTTTTTCTTCTAAGTAGTTTTGTATGCTTTTTTTTTTAGAATAATTTATGGGAAATAAACTCAATAGGTTGATCTCACTCTCGGTCATAGGATTACTGACAACTTGTAAACTGCGGCACTGGAATCGATTCAATCATGGGATAATCTGGTGAAGTGCAATAATATTAATGGAATTCACTGACATAAATACACAATTGAAAAAATGAAACCACCCTGCACACCACACAGGGAGGGGTCCTCCCACCCATAGGTACTCTGGGTTGTAGTGGTGAACGATCTACTAGAGGAGCTGGAGAAACATGGCTGTCGGGTTATTGCCGACACAGACGATATTGCACTTATGGTTAAAGGTAAATAAGTACCTGTATACGCTTTATGAACTGTGCTTACAGCTGTCTGACAACGTCAAGTACTTGACAGGATGCTGTGGTGCAGACCAAACATTGAGGAAAAGGCAAGGAAGGCATCCGTGACCTTAAACTGCTGTGGGTGAGCTATCGGAAAGAGATCGCAAAAAGTTGCCTATTGGCTCTACGAGACCGTAGTCAAGTCCATTGGTGCAACTCATTAAGGTTAAGGTAAGCAGCTGGAGTACGTGCAATAAGCTGCTTTAATTTGTATTAGTGGGGCCCTGCGTACCACCTCCACATTGGCACTTAACGTAATGCTGAACGTAGGGCGTGTCGACGTGATGGGAAAAACTGCTGCTGCGCGAACAGCTATTAGACTCATGACAACCGACTTAAGGACTGGACACTCTGGAGTTCTAGGGGGCTCTGATTTCATCCCTAATCGCACAGTAACCGCGCCACCGGAGCTTCTCCTCTGCCCACTTTCCCTTAGAGGAGGAAGGGGCTGGGCGAAACTTCGGCGATATAATAATCAATATTTTCATCGATTTTGTACTCGATAATTTTATTGATTCGGCCGCTGTGGTGTAGTGGTAAGCAGTGCGCGCTTCCACTCCACAGCACCTGGGTTCAAGCCCTGGTCAAAGCAACATCGCAAAAAAAAAAAAAAAATAGAAAAAAGGTTTTTTTTTTTTAACAGCGGTCGTCCCTCGACAGGCAATGGCAAACCTCCGAGTGTATTTCTGCCATGAAAAACAGCTTCTCATAAAAATACAATCGCCGTTCGGAATCGGCGTAAAACTGTAGGTCCCTCCTCTTTGTGTGACAACATCAAGGCGCACGCCACAAATCGGAGGAGAAGCTCGGCCAATCACTAACGTATATGTAAGCGCCAATCTATTATTATTATTAATTTTATTGATTTTGTTATCCATATTTTTTATCGATATTTATGTGGATATTTTTATCGAATTTGTTATCGATAATTTATTCGAATTATTTATCGATGTTGTTATCGACGTTCTTAACGATTAGTTATCGATTTTGTTATCGATTAGTTATCGATTTTGTTATCGATATTTTTATCGGTTTTGTTATCGACATTTTGTTTTATGTTACTATCGGTTTTGTTATCGATAGAGTATAAAGATAAAAATGAAGATAAATAAAAACAGAATAACATAAATATAATTGAACGAGGAGGAGTAGAGGTAGGGATCTGATAGATAAAAGACAAAAAATATAACCTTAAGGGAAAACAGATGTATGTATGTATGTATATTGGTTATGAGACAAAATAGATATGTACGTAACATAAGTTTCACTTCTCCAGTGTGGCCCAGGCGCACTTTTTTTTTTTGTAAGTTAGTAATATAAAGCTATCTAAATGACCATTATTTGTATGTACATATGTATATACATTTTTAAGTACCTAACTCCAATTTCATCAATTTAAAGATATATAAAAAAAATGCTATTCACGAATTCTACGACAATCCTTCTGTCTCCCAAATCAAGCAACCTCATTAATCACCATTGAAAATGTCTCGATTCATTAGAGAAAATGAATTTGAAAAGATAATGGAATGCCATAAAATTCTGGTCATAAAGAAATTAAGACTACAACTTGAATTGGCATTCAAAGCAGTGCATTCAAATTGACATAATGGCATACCAGAATGAATGAATGGCATTTCCTATGCACAGAAGAATTTTCTTTCATGAGGCCAAATTTTAAAAAAGAATGCTTAATGATGATTTTAAATACAAAAAAAAAAAACAGTGCTTGCAACTACATAAAACCAACAGACAATTTCATTACGGAAAATGTATGGAGCGCAACAATTATCTACATGTGTACATACAACAGTAACAATATCAAAAACAACAACTGCTATTGCCAGCCTTTAGATGCGTTCAAAATTATGACAGCAATCAACGATCAGTAGTAGTGGAACAATTGGAGTAGAAATCAAAAGCAAATCACAACAACAAAGCAAAAGAGTGCATATGCACATATGTATGTATGTATTAGAGGTTTACGCCGACAGGCTTTGCGGCGGCGGCGTGTTCAACTTCAAAAAGAATCGGCGGCGGCGGCGACGCCGGCGCGTCTGGAAACGCCGGCGCTACTGCCCATAAGGTAGAGTCCAAAGAGCCATGAGGCTTCTAATCTCATCATGTCATCAGATTATAATTCTATTTAATTCATTCATTGAATTCAAATGTTGAGTGACTGCTGCTGATGGATGGGCGAACAGAAGAAAGTCTATATAGTATATACATTAGGTTTCCCATTGAAAATGATTTTTTTTTTAAATTTAAAGACCCTACCCCCTAATTTGATTCGTTTTTATGAGAAATATTATTGCCTATTTTTATAGATTTTTTAAAGGCCATTTAGAGGTCGCGGCCTGTCGATTTAGGTCAGAAAATACGATTTTCTAGATTCGTGAGTTTTTGAGAGACTATTTTTGCTTGAATTTCAATGAATTTTTTAAATTTTGACCATCGATAATTTCCACAATTTGAAAATATGTAGTACTAAGGTACAAAAAAACGATTTTCGATGGGCACCCTAATATATACGCATGTACTCTAAAAATGCGTATGTACTATTTCAATTTAAAGAAATAAAAAAATTTAAAGGTTAAGTTATTGGGGTAATTTATGTCGCTATCAATAAAGTTTTGCAATAAGCTTTCAACCGTTATGTTAAATTACGGATTTCTTACGAATTTTTGCGTGTTATATATTGAAAATAAGGTTGGCCTACTTTTTTCCAAAAGTTTAACCCATCAACTCCCACCACAACGGGCCTTTTTGACCCACTGTTTGAAAAATGGCTTATAAATAGTTTAATTTCCAATAATATATTAAGTGCCAAATTTTTCTAAGGAGAACAGAATGTAATGCAAAATAATAGTAATTTTTACCAAAAAGGGGGACTTCAACTCTGTGTAGAAAATATTGCTATGCGCGGGAGCAAAACCTTCCTGGGGTTTGACCACTACTTAGGAAAAAAAACTTTTCTACCCTATTCGACCCTAATTTAACTGTAATAAACGCTGTCGATCGAAAAACATGTTACCTATATATTTTTCTGAGTTACGCTTTTTTTTTAAATGTTCAGTGGCCCAAATTATGACAAAAAAACATCTTTTAAAAATGTAATTTTCATTTCGTAAAATAGTGCTTTTATACGAGTAGTATTTAGTTCCTTCAAACGATGTATTTCAATGTGCATACAACATGAAAATTTTGTACAAAATTCCCTAGGCGCCGAACGCCGCCGCCGCCGCCGCCGCGCCGATATTTTCGTAACTCGGCGGCGGCGCGTGAGAAATGACAAAAAACGGCGGCGGCGGCGGCGTGGCCCGGCGGCGTATACCTCTAGTATGTATGAAGAAAGCAACGATCTTTTGTGAAAATTATTCATTTTTTCGTTATAATTGTTGCTGTAACTGCATTTGCATCTGTTTAATTGATGCGCTCGATTTGTGACGCAGTTTCCGTGATCAGCAAAAGGGGCAAAAAATTCATAAAAACGCAAAAATGGAAAAGGCACCAACCAACAAAAATACGCATTGTGCTCCAAGCGAACCATCGCACGCACATATTTATGCTGTTGTTGGTATACCTTTTTTTTTTTCTTTTTTGTTTTGGTGCAGGGTTGCCACTTTGGTAAATTGTTACCAAAATTGGTAGACAAAATTTGGGTTGGTAAAAAGGTAAATTTTTTCTCATTTTGGTAGATTTTTGATGAACTTTCCGTTCCCGATTTATTTTTCGTAGTTATCTTTAAATCTATTATAAATTTCTTTGCATACTTTTTATATAAATACATATGTACGTATAAATGTATATCGATATAAGGCGCTCCATTCAAAACTAATTTTACTGGAATCCCGAGGAGCTTTTGATTGCCTAAATATTTTAAATGATTATTTAAATATAAATAAAAAATTTGTATGTAATTACGCACTATGATTGTTCGCAAAAAAATAAATCAACGCCATTTTTTATTAATGAAAAAAAAAAAAAAAAAAAAATCAACGGTCATTTTAAGCAGCACATTGCTGGCTATA
This sequence comes from Rhagoletis pomonella, assembly GCF_013731165.1. Lineage (NCBI taxonomy): Eukaryota > Metazoa > Arthropoda > Insecta > Diptera > Tephritidae > Rhagoletis > Rhagoletis pomonella. The sequence continues at coordinate 9,066 of NW_023461043.1, read as the reverse complement.
CTCAAATAGTATTTGCTTTAAAACTCCATACTTTAAATTGTTATAAAAATTCAGAGTAAAAAATTCGAAATATAGACGAAAAATTTTGGAATTTTTCTATATGTTGTATATAGTTTGAGTCCTCGATTTTTTTGGATTTAGTTAAAGCAATAAAAAATGTTTACTCGAAAAATATTACGAATATTAAAACAAAATCACTTTTTGATACACAGTATTTGCCTATTATAACTCGAGTTGAAGTTTTTCAAATAATGAAGATTCATTGTTGCCTTTAGTCATCACTCCCGTATAACTAGTTAAATAAAAAGTTCTTAAAAACAATTTTAATTCTTATTGAAATAACTAAAAAAGAAAAATAAAAAAAACTATAGTTTTGATTAAAATAAATAAAAAAATAACAAAACTATGGTTTTCGTTAAAATAATTATAAAAAAGTTATTGGTAGATATTTCCCAGATTTGGTAGATTTTTTTTTCAAGTGGATGGTAAATATTTTTTTTCGTCAGTGGCAACCCTGTTTTGGTGCACAATTAATAAGCTGCCACAAGTGGGCGGCTGCATTACTTCATTACAAGCAAACATACAAACATATACATACACTCTCCACACGCACAGGCGCTTTCCAGCAGGCCAACTCTTTGCGTTGCTTTGCTCATCAGCTGCAGCTTCCTCATTTGACATTCCTTTCCATTCAAGTGCAGCTGACGCCGCCGTTCATATGTCAACCACTTGACAAAGTCAGAGCATTAGCAACGCAACTAAGTATGTACTGAAGTAGTATATACAATACACACGTACATATGTACATATACAGATATATATGTATGCGAAGTTGACTGAGATAGGGCCGGAGCGGTGTACAAATATGCAAGTCTGTTTCTTATTGTGAAGAGCTGATCCAAATGTATGCGTGTAAATATGCTTGCAATGCTTTGAAGTTGTATTTGTAAATTGAAAAATGAAGAAATGAAACTTAAGAACAATTTTTTTTTACATAAGTACACATACATATGTATGTATCTACTGCGCTGTTTGTGTGTGCAATAGTGGGAAGTAATGAAGCAGAAAAAAAAGCTATTTTATAATTGATGTAGTTGCACAGTGGTTAGAAATGGATTAAAAGCGTATCTATTACAATTTTTGCTTAATAGTGTATGAAAGTGTTACATTAGGTTTATATTTTTTTTTTATAAAACTCAACATACATACATAAGTAGGGCCTATATTTAACGAAAGCAATTTAAGTGAAACAAGATTTTTTCTGTCAGTTTCCAAATTAAATTCAACAAAAAAAAATGTTTTTCACTTAATTTGCTTTCGTGACACTGGTTTTAAACTCAGTTAAAAATATGGAAGATTTTAAAAATTTTCGATTTTTCCTCCTCGAAATATTTGCAAACCTTTTTCGTCTGAAACACATATTATGATACAAATTCAATTACCTTATTCACCAAAGTCAAGTTTAGTTAAATTTTTTAAAGAGGTGGCCACCCTTCCGCTTTCCGTTTAGAAATGGCATCAAAACCATTTCGATTGATACCCATATTCTCATAATTCAATTAAATTTCTAAATAATTTGAATTTATTTTAAACTTTAAACAGCTAGCAATCAACACCCGAAAAATATTCCAATTGCTCAAACTAATGATTTATTAACAGTTTTTATTAACACCCCTATGGTGATACATATTCTGATTACTTATGTCATTCCTTTGATTCTAATTGAATCTGACCCTTTAAACAGGTAGCAACTCTCATGGCTATAGTTTGGAAATGAAGACTTTTACAAACCATTTCGATTGAAACCCATATTGTAAATTAGTGGCAACCCTCTTCAAAATATTTCAAAACTACAACCTACTTATACCTCTTTCGTTGACACCTGGATTGTGTTACATATTTAAAATATGAGCCGTAATCTAAGCTGAATTTTAATGCTTTTTAAAATTTATTTCCTTGATTTGGGTTAAATTTTTTATATTTTTAAACAGGTGGCAACCCTCCTATATGTACTTTGGAGGTTAAGCCTTTTCAAAACCATTTCGTTTGTTACCCATATTGTAGTAATTTAATTAACTTTACAATTAATTTGAATTTAACTATTCAAAATGGTGGCAACCTACTTTTCAAACTACAAACTTCTTAAACCCCTTTCGTCAGACACCCAGTTCAATGATATGTTTATATTTCAGTTACCTAATTCCCTTAATTCGAGTTAAATTTGAATATTTGAACAGATGGCAACCCTCCTCATGTAGTAGAAAAATCATTTTCAAACCCATTCCGATTAATACCCATATTGTAATAATTCATTTAAATAAAATTAATTTTTTAGCAGGTGGCAACTCTTTTTATGTTGTTTCCTAGATTTGTATTATTACCCAAGATATATTATTAAGTTATATTTATTAATTAAAAAAAAAAATATGCTTGCTATCACCAAAACGTTACACTGTACGTGATCTGATTACTTCAACATATGGTCTGAATACTGCCTACTTCATACTTGAAAAAAAAACGCAAAAATGTGAGTTATCTCCGATTTTGATGCCTTTGTTTAAGTTACAATTCAAAAATGCATAAAATGGTATGAAATAATAAAAAAAAAAATTGAAAAAATGCTTAATTGCATTTCGAAGATTATTAAAGAAATAAATAAAGAAAGTAACTAAAGATTGCTGTCGAGCTGAGTGCAGTGCTCTGGGTAAAATATTGAAAAAGTTTGTGTAACAATAAACATAAAAGCGACAAATGAAAACAAATAGTGCTGGGATACTTGAGAATTTCTGCATTATGAGAATTAAATGTCCATACTCGTAAATAACCATACGCATTTGCCAATGGATACAGAATTTTCGGTATATTTATATACTTTACATAAATAGCGTTTTTAAACCGAAAACAGTGGAGTTGTACAAACACTTACATACATAAAAAAAAATTTCAAGTACAGTCGCCGCAGAAATGCTTTACAGCCCACTTACTACCTTCAATCACTCTTAAATTTCCTCATCTTAAACAGATCACTTTTGACAGCTCGGACAATTGACATCAAGCATTTTGACAGGCTGACCATAAAAATTGTTGCACTGCCAAGTTTGTAAGCATACATACATACATAAGTATGTACATATGTATATGCCTTGAATTTTTATTTATTTTTAAAGCTTGTTTGTTATTCGCCTTTTGCACGGCATACGTTCGCATGTAGGCGTTGCACAATTAAACCGCAATTAAAACAAAGAAAAATAAAAAAAAATTACTCAGTGAATATTTCATTGCAATTGTAATTTGAGTGGCTGGTAAGTGTGGTTGTAATACGCCAACTTCAAGCCCTGTTTTGTGCGCTCGTTCGATTACATTGCTAGCTTTTAGTTAGGGCATTTGCCCAGGCAGTTATTAAAGTTCTGTTAGTCTTGACTTTATTTACGTAACTTAACTTAATATTTTGGCCAACCTAGCATATGAGAAACTGTGTTGGCGGTGAGTTAAAACTTAACTTATCGTAAGCAACTTAAAAGCTCAGTTAGTCTAGACTTAATTTCCGTAACTTAACTTAATTTAATATTTTGGCTAACCTGTTATATGAGAAACTGTGTTGGCGGTTAGTTAAAACTTAACTTACCGTAAGAAACTTAAGAACCTGTAGATTTTAGGTTCTCAAGTTACGGCCTTACGGAAATTGAGAGCGGTGAGAGAATCAGGCTTGCCAGACTCTCGTTTTTGTATTTCTTAAAAATAAATGAAAGCAAACATTTTTGTTTGCATAAATTTTTTTCATATGGCATTTTAGCCAGCGAACTGTTAAACAGCTGAAAAAAGAAATACAAAAACAAAATATTTCCGCTCTTGGCTTAAGTTGACGTGTTGAATAACCATTGATGATTTCTTACGGTAAGTTAACTTAAGTTAAGTCTGGACTAACTGAGCTTTAAGACTTTGTAAATTTTAGATTCGTAAGTTACGGCCTTACGGAAATTGAGAGCCGTGAGAGAATCAGGCTTGCCAGATTTTCGTTTTTGTATTTCTCAAATATAAATGAACACAAACATATTTTTTTTGCATGCGTTTTTTTTGATGTGGCATTTTAGGCGGCAACTGTCAAACAGCTGAAAAAGAATAAACAAAAACAAAAAAATTTTCATTTCTGACGTTTAAGTTGACGTATTGAGTAATCATTGATGATTTTTACAGTAAATTAAATTAAGTTAAGTCTAGACTAACTAAGCTTTTACTTATATAGTATATTTGTATGTCAGTTACCCTCTAAGTCACCTAGACAAACAACCACGCAGTTATAGACATTCAATCACCCAGTTTTAACCGCAAAACGTGGCCGCCCAAGCAGCTGTCAGCAGATATTTTTTGCTCTTGACAATGCTGTTGTTGTTTTTATCTTTATTTCATTTCAGTGGGTTAGCGTTAGTTTTGTTTAGTATTTTTTATGGGCATTTATTTATTGCCTTTTATTAGTCGCATTTGAATTAGAAACCCTCCCATGTACATATTATCAAAAACAGATTTTCGTGAGCTTTGCAGATGCAGAATTTCGAAAATAAGCTTTTTATATGTAGTTACGCTGAAAAAGTGAAGCAAATTTACTCCAGTTTACTTTTAACAATCAGCCTTATCCTCAGTTTCATCATGTATTAACTATGGGCGGATGACTTGATCAGAATAACCATACCAAGGTTGGGTCAATATTTTCTTGTGAAGTTTGGTACTATACTTAGAGCTGCCCTCATAGCGCCTGAGAAATGTTTCTGAATTTTTCCGCGACAATTAGGACAAGGTCGTCCGCATTACCAGTGGCATCGTAACCGCACCCTTGTAGTTTGGTTCAGAGGTCCATCCGTCACAAGACACCATGGTAATGGAAAAAAAATCCCTCCCTGTACGTTTCTTCATATGGCCCAAATATTCATGGAAGTTTTTTTCAAGTACGATATTGCATCGCGTTCACGAAGAATAGTGTCGATTCGCGCAAGAGCAGAGAGCCACACTCCGACTATTAGGGCCAATATCCTCGCACTGATTCATTGACAGCATTATTATCAATAGACAACTCGATCACAGAGTACGCAGATTAACTAACTTCAAGTGGCCCCATAGTGTAACCAACCAAGTAAAGCAGTTGAAAGTCTCAGTTTGTTTCTATTTAGACCAGCGTTAAAAGAGTGAAACAGCCGGTTCGGCAACAATTGGAGAAATTTCTTTAGCCATCCCGCATCAGCAGCCGACACCACCTTTGAGATATATCGATGCCCCCGGGCTACTTCATATCAACGCATGAAGGGAGTTAATCAAACAGATCTGCGTTATCAGGGGCCGATACAGAATATGTATTTCCAAGTATGTATAACTAGCGCAAAAAAGGCAGACCAGGCAATAAATGATCGATGTTTTTCTGACTTTACCATCTACCGTACCTTCTTGTACCTGTCAAGGATGAAACGAGATCTGCTATGACTTCTCACTCTGGAGAAATGTTCGTTCCAGGTAGACAGAAGCCAAACGATCATGCATCAGAGAAGAACCTGGAGTGTGATTTTTCATCAAGTGCTTCCAAGAAAATCTGTGCCGAAATACAGAATACGCCTAAAATTACCCTTTAAGTTGTTGAAACCTGACTGAAAATTTAAAAAGTTTGTAAGAGAGTGAGTGATGTTTGTTGCTCTTTCACGCTAAAACGGCTGGACGTATTTCAATGAAATTTGGCGCACAGATATGTTGTAACCTGGACTTAAATATACATACAGCATTTTTTTAGAGAGTTGCCACCCTTTTCGAATGTTTAAATCAATTAATTGAAAGGGTAAATAAAATATGAGAAAAATATTTGAATGTGGGTATCAAACGAGAGAAATTTTTATTCTGAAAGCAAATTTAGGTTTAAGATTAAGAGAGTTGCCACCCTTTTCGAAAAATTAAATCAATTAATAAAAGGATAACAAAATATGACAAAAACGCGGGTGTCAAACGAAAAGGGTTCAATGAATTTGAAGAGGTGCCATCTGTTCAAAAACTTTAAGTAAATTTAAGTAACAAGTTAAATCAAATATTTCAAAATAGCTATGAAACGGGAGAGGTGTGAGAAATTTTTATTCCAAACATATTTTTCGTAAGGGTTGCCACATGTTTAGAAATTCAAAATTAATTTAATGAAACAAGTTAAACGAAATATTCTAATGTTTAAGAACGCTTTACAACGAGAATATTTTTGAAGAGGTTGCCACCTGTTTATAAATTTAAAATTAATAGAGTTAACAAATCAAATGAAATATTTTGATTTGGGTATCAAACGAGAGAGGTAAAGAAAGCTATACTTCGAAAACATTTTTGAAGAAGGTTGCCACCTGCTTATAAATTCAAAATCTATTTAATAACAAGTTAAATGGAATACATTAATATAAGTGTCAAATGAGAGAAGGTTTAGTAACTTTTTTTAACAAAATATGTTTGAAAGGCATTGCCACCTGATCAAAATGAAAAAGATAATTTAATTAATAAGGTAACATATGCAATATACAATAGGTATCAATGGAAAATGGTTTAATAAGGCTGTATTCCTTTACTATATTTTTGAAGAGGGTTATCACCTGTTTCGAGATGCAGAATCAATTTAGCATGTATATAAAAGTAAAATTATATTCATACTGAATGTGGTGGAAAATGAAAAAACAAATCATTGGCCTCATTGTCGCGCAGATATTTATCACTCCATCAAATAGCCAATACGGTCGCCTACTATCAAATCGGCTGTCTTCAGCCTGTTTATAGAAATACACAATTGTGCAAGCAGTTTGTTTTTATGTCTTCCATAATAGACAATTACAGACAAGCAGTCAGCTGTCAAATTGTCAGTTGGCTGTCTGGCTGTCCCACCTATTCATTGTGACTGCGGTTAGTTTATTTGTATGTCATTTACACATCTAATATGGTCTCGCTTCAGCGTTTCAGCTGCGTTTGTCACTTTGAATATTCGAATTTTTGGTATTTTATGATTGTGTGTTATTTATGTATGTCTCTCTTTTCTTTCTGAAATCAAGAAATTTTTGTTATTTCTAACTTGTACCAATATCAATAATTTTTCAAATTATGTTCCTACTTTATGACCTTTTCCTTAACCACCTCTAAAAAGAATACTTTTTGATTAGAAATCTAAGTACAATAAATCGCTACTTCCCTAATAACGTCGTAATACAAAATACGAGTATGTGCCAACGGATTTCTTTTACAATATATGTAGATACATATATTTATCTGTGTAGGTAGGCCTTTTATTTATTACTCTTATAGTTTACCTTCACTTATCACTTTTATTTAAGGAAATATTTGTTTTTTATTTATTTACATGACAAATATTTGTAACAACAACCACATACTAAGTAGTTTCCGAGCCAGCGTTAATGTGGGCGAAGACGCGTGGGCCATGCATATAAAATAATTCAAGCGTAAAATATATCAAACAGATAAAAAAGAAATGTTTCAATTGTAATTAACCTTTTACAGCTAAGCTTAGCAAAATGAGTTTTGTAGTTATGGCAGCGGTTTAGGAGCGTAGCCGTTAATCCCCGCTGCGTAAAGAGGTCGAGTGTGTTGGAAACTATTTAGATCAAACTGAGTGTTACGGAAACTAATCGAGTAGAGGCGAATGTTACATACATACGTATGAGTACCGACATCAACTCCCATACATGCATGTACGTTAGGGTGGTCCTTAAAAATAACAACATCTTAATTTTTTGCCAAATAAAGATATTCACGAAAATTAAAAAATCTTTTAACAAAATTATAGAATTCGCTAATAGGGTTTGAAAAAATTAGTTTTTTTTTTTAAATCGCGAAATTCGACGAAATCTTGGTTAGAAATCTGATAAATATTATTGAGACTTGCAGCCAATTTCACGAAAGAAATTTATGTGAAAAATGATTTAAATTTTTTGAATTTTATATGGAAATTGACAAAGAATAAAAAATTTTTTCCATTTAAATTGCTGCTGAAACCGACTGGTAATCATATAAAATCTTAAACTCGAGAGTTATAAGCTGGTCAAAATAAAAACTTTTTTAGAATTTTTGTGCTTTGAAAAAAAATAATAATTGTGGAAATTTCCGTGAGTGTCATTGTTTGGTAAGTAGAGCAAAATAAAAGGGTGCTCCATAAAAAATTTTGATTTTGATATTCGGTATGTGACTATGACAGTTCCTGTACAAAAAATACCTAAGACTTCAAAGTTTCACACAAACACTGTAAATAAACGCTGTTTTAGGGATTAAAATCAAAATGACATGAAAATGTCGCACCATTTAAGATACTATTTATTGGAATCTCTTTCGATTATCGAATTCCTTTAAACAATTAAAATTAAACAAAAAAATAATTTATCAGGCTAAAATTTGTCTTTCTTTCGTCATAGATATAATTATGAGACCACTTAACCAGATTTACTCATTTCGGACTCTAATGGTGTCATAAATTCAAAGTTGAACAAAGTTGACGTAGAAGTAAAAGTTTATTAACAATCAGAATTATAAAGAATATTTGTTTTTAGGACTTAGAAAAGCTTCATATTTCAGACTCTAATATGACTCCTAACTTGCACTCGTATTGGCGTGCCCTTCTAAGAAGGGAAATTTGCTCTTTTCTGACGCTTTTTTGAGCTCATAAACAGGGGACAACTTAGAATTATGAGACTTTTTTTATTCTAAAATGAGTCCGAATGTTTATAGGGATATGTTTCTCTCATAATTTAAAAATACGTGTTACTTCTATTCAAAGTGTATTAAATGCAGATGACAATCGATAATTTTGCTATTTTCAATCTTTTGAAAATAAATGAAATGCTTGGCAATTTTTCGCTCTTTCCAGCATAGTTTTTGTAGGATTTTTTAGGACGCTTTTGGGATTTTTTCGTGGCCTTTCTGAATTTTTTTCAAGAATTTTAGTGTTTTATTTTACAGGTTTAGCAGGGATTTTTATAGACTTTTCAGAATTCTTTAGAGATTGTCAAGAACTTGCAAGTTCTACAGAAAATTCAAATATTAATTTCGATATTTACGAAT
>NW_023461042.1:28912-29462 GCF_013731165.1 Rhagoletis pomonella | reverse complement strand
CTTCGAATTTCACTATTTTAGTTGGCAACGCCGTTGATAGTTACGATCGGATTACAGCAAACCAATTTTCGAATTTTCGGAACGGAGCTACGAATTCGTAACTACGAACTTTCGGATTACAGCATAGGGGTGATTAAAAATTTTCGCCTGCGGCGCTTTTCTTAACAAAATCAATACTTCGATAAATAATGAAAATGGTAATTCTCAAGGGTGGGGTAACAACCCCTAAAAAAGGTGTGGAAAAGTCGGGAGGGGTACCAAACGACGCGTTTCGGCCCCCCTAATAACAATCCGGAGGGGGGGAACTAATATTTTTAACCATTTAAAAGTTATGAACAAAAAACTTTTGTTAAATTTCGTTGTTTTCTATGGGCAATTACACCGATAAAGATTCACTAAATCACCTGTTCTCACTTTTTAAACACTACTGTATTAGTATATCGTAATAATTCACTTTTCCTTATGAGATGTGTGCACTGTTCAATGCTTTTCGGTATCTTCTTTCGTTTAATATATGAATAAATAATGAAAATTTTTAATAAAAAATCGC
>NW_023461042.1:27278-28812 GCF_013731165.1 Rhagoletis pomonella | reverse complement strand
GCCTAGTTTCCAATCCGCTCGTTTATTGTTTATTATCTAAGGGTCTAGGTAGTCGGAAAGGCCGAGTTTCCGATCCGCCTAGTCTCGATATCTTGGTGGTTGGAAAGGCCTAGTTTCCAATCCACGCTATTGTTGATACATCACTATCTTGTAGGCTGCGTTCTACAATAGTCAAATAGCGCGATTTTTTATTAAAAATTTTCGCCTGTGGCGCTTTTTCAATAAAAATCAATACTTCGATAAATAATGAAAATGTTTAATAAAAAATCGCGCGATTTTTTATTAAAACATTTCGCCTGCGGCGCTTTTCCCATAAAAATCAATACTTCGATAAATAATGAAAATTTTTAATAAAAAATCGCGCGATTTTTTATTAAAAATTTTCGCCTGCGGCGCTTTTTCCATAAAAATCAATACTTCGATAACTAATGCACCCCTATGCTGTAATCCGTCGTAGATTCGATTTTGCTACGAATCTTAAAATTGGTATGCTGTAATCCGCGTTGCCGTATCGTAATTTCGAAATTCGGAGACCATCTTCGAAATTCGTAATGTTGGTATGCCTGAATCCGACGTAGCTGTAATTTGTATGTATTTGTCGGAAATTTTCTACGAAGAGCAACTGGTGTCGGAGCGAAGCGAATTCTTTTAAAATATCAATAAAATAAAGTGTGGAAACGCAAAAATATGTATGTAAGTTGAAGTGTGAATAAAAAAACAATGTATTATTAAATGTTTACAAAATTATCAAGTCGACAATCAGAACAAATCGCTCGCAATACGAAAAACTGGTGGAATGCATGAGCGAAAGACCGGACATTGCCCGAGGGTTTGTAATAGTTAAAGAGGATGTGGTGGAATTTTGGGAAAGCGTTGCAAGATTTAAAGCAACACAATATTTAGTTGAATGGACGCCCTTAAAAAGAGGGAGCATATATTTATCATTTAAGCTAAATGGATCAGAACTGTCTTGTAGCAATCTCCTTTGTATATTAATGCAACAGTTGACTGCAGCATGTTCTTCCTCCTGAGACAAAAGTGCACCGGCCACTGAATCCATTCTATTTTACTTAATTACGGAAAAGCTTTGGTAATTCTCTAGGGTGGGGTAACAACCCCTAAAAAAGGTGCGGAAAAGTCGGGAGGGGTACCAAACGACGCGTTTCGGCCCCCCTAATAACAATCCGGGGTGGGCTTTAGTAGTCAGCCGCACCTTGTGTTTTAAGAAAACCAGGTGGAATTAACAAATGAAACTTGGTCAGGATGTTAATCGCGCGATTTTTTATTAAAAATTTTCGCCTGCGGCGCTTTTTCCATAAAAATAAATACTTCGATAAATAATGAAAATTTTTAATAAAAAATCGCGCGATTTTTTATTAAAAATTTTCGCCTGCGGCGCTTTTTCCATAGATATCAATACTTCGATAAATAATGAAAATTTTTAATAAAAAATCGCGCGATTTTTTATTAAAAATTTTCGCCTGCGGCGCTTTTTCTATAAAAATTAATACTTCGATAAATAATGAAAATTTTT
>NW_023461042.1:25610-27178 GCF_013731165.1 Rhagoletis pomonella | reverse complement strand
TCGCGCGATTTTTTATTAAAAATTTTCGCCTGCGGCGCTTTTTCTATCAAAATTAATACTTCGATAAATAATGAAAATTTTTAATAAAAAATCGCGCGATGGTATAGCGAAATTTGCTATTATATTTTGGTTACCATATCTTATTTAGATGAATGTAAAAAGAAGAAGAAGAAGAAGTGTATAGTGTAAACTGAGTATAATAGCGCAAATGAAATGTGAAATAAAGTGGCAATACCAGCGATTTGAGGTTATAATAATTTTAGCAGGCGCAAAGTTTGTTTACTCTGTTTTATTAACGAAATATATACAATAAAAGAGAATAAATGATTTGGTTTGCATAAAATAATAACCGGAAACGTTTTAGTAGTGTTTTAAAAGTGGAAACTGGTGATTTAGTGCATTTTTGACGTGGTAATTGCTCATAGAAAACAACGAAATTTAACAAAAGTTTTTTGTTCATAACTTTTAAATGGTTAATAATATTATATCCCCCCCTCCGGATTGTTATTAGGGGGGCCGAAACGCGTCGTTTGGTACCCCTCCCGACTTTTCCGCACCATTTTTAGGGGTTGTTACCCCACCCTAGAGAATTACCATGAAAATTTTTAATAAAAAATCGCGCGATTTTTTTCCTTAAATTCGGTACACTAGAGAATTACCCAAATTGGGAAATGTTTAGTACCACTCACACCGTTTTTTGGGTGGGGGGCGGAGGGGGATTGGCCGGGCCCCCAAAACACCCCCCAATAGAAAGGAGGCAGTCGCCGCTTTCTAAAAAGGGGAACCCCCTCCTTGGACTCCTCCCACAGGCACCTAGGGAACCGTTTGAAAAAGGGGGAAAAACGGATTTTTCTTAGGCAAACTGAGCAGTTTGATGTGGAATATGACCCAACTAACAGAAACCGTGGGATTTTTTAATAAAAGAAATTATGCCAAATTAGATATGGGGGGATTTTGAATAAAGAATAAAAAGTTAATTAAAAATAAAAAAAAAAGTTTCTATAAAAAAAAATGTTCTTTTTAACAAATGTATTTTTGCGTAGAATTCCTTTCTACGTAAGCGGCCTTCGGCCACACTTAGGGATTATAACCCTCAGGCAGTAGAATTCTCCTTTCTGTTTTGCCAAAGAAGGGGGGCTGAACACCTTTTGCAGAGAACACCTTTCTGCGTAGGCGGCCTTCGGCCGCACTTAGGGATTATAACCCTCAGGCAGTAGAATTCTCCTTTCTGTTTTGCGAAGAAAAGGAGCTGAATACCTTTTGCAGAGAACACCTTTGTATATTTTTAATGCTTACTGGGTTATATCCTATCTTCTTTTGTCTCTCATTCTTTTGCATATTTTGGAGTTTGACAGCTGAACTCCGCCATTTAATTTGCATATGCAACCAAAGTCAGACGCGTGATTTTGAAGGTGTTTTTATTTAATGAATTGTGATGAATTGGTTAATATTAAAGTCGTAAAGCAAGTTATAACAAATCAAGTAAAGTGTAAAGTGCAGAGAACACCTTTCTGCGTAGGCGGCCTTCGGCCGCACTTAGGGATTATAACCCTCAGGCAGTAGAATTC
>NW_023461042.1:16937-25600 GCF_013731165.1 Rhagoletis pomonella | reverse complement strand
GGCCTTCGGCCGCACTTAGGGATTATAACCCTCAGGCAGTAGAATTCTCCTTTCTGTGTTGCCAAAGAAGGGGGGCTGAACACCTTTTGCAGAGAACACCTTTCTGCGTAGGCGGCCTTCGGCCGCACTTAGGGATTATAACCCTCAGGCAGTAGAATTCTCCTTTCTGTTTTGCGAAGAAAAGGAGCTGAATACATTTTGCAGAGAACACCTTTGTATATTTTTAATGCTTACTGGGTTATATCCTATCTTCTTTTGTCTCTCATTCTTTTGCATATTTTGGAGTTTGACAGCTGAACTCCGCCGTTTAATTTGCATATGCAACCAAAGTGAGACGCGTGATTTTGAAGGTGTTTTTATTTAATGAATTGTGATGAATTGGTTAATATTAAAGTCGTAAAGCAAGTTATAACAAATCAAGTAAAGTGTAAAGTGAAGGGGAATACAAAAATATATTGGTGAAGTGGCTAATTTAAGCAGAATAGGAGTGATAAATGTACGCTAATTTCCGAATTTTACAAAAAGGGCATATTTTAAACCCAATTTGTAAATAAATTAGTAACCAAAATTTACAAAAGTGAGTGTTAAAATATTGCGTGGACCCTTGACTACAAGTGTGTGAAATTTTTTTTTGGATCGGGCCACCTATTTGGACGGAATAGCCCGAAATAGTTGTGAGCGGTACTAAACCCCACCCCCCAAATTACTTAATACTGGTATTAACAAAGTGAAAATAGCGAGAACTTATGTAAATATAAATGTTTCTTATCTTCGTAAAGTTTCATGAAAAAATTCGCGATAGGTTTGGTAAAACACACACTTGTCGATGTGCACTAAAGTCAACACTGCTACGGTGCACTTTTACTCAAGATATTTTATTTCAACCGTCCCAATGTACAAATTTGCGATACACTATAAAAGTGCTGTGCACACCTGCTCTGAGGAATCCAATGCGACGCCCGGCTTGCCAATACATTTTTTGAAACATTTTTCTGTCATTTTCTGCAAATGAAAACCACATTGCTGATTGTGTAATTTCTTAACATAATAAACCCATGTGCTTACAGTCAACAATTCTTGAGCATTGGCCACTGCGATTTGTTGCTTAACTTGCTCAATAAGTTCCCCTTTTTCATTGCTGGATAAGTTAGTCATACTTGACATTTCGCTGGTAAAAAGGGAAACTGATTACATACGACTTAAAAATACTATTTAATTAATTTCTTATAACAGACACGACAGTCCAACCTAGAGTTGTCAAATTATCGATGGGACTATCGATAGTATCGATAGTTTAAATTTTTTTAGACTATCAATACTCATTGATAGTTCTATCTTATACTATCAAAAATATCGATAGTTTAGTAGGACTATCGATCTATTGTTGGTAATAACTGCATTTTTTAATTTGAATTAAAAATTTTATTTTTTAGTGTGATGCCGACGTCATATTCAAATATGCACGCATTTAGGCCAACATACATACATGTGTTAATCGTAAATCCTGTTTTGTTTGTATAACTTGTGTTTGTTTTTGAACTTATTAAAAAGATAAGTATTTTGGCTAAGCAGATTCTTAATTTTGAATGATTATAACTTTTATAAGATAATAATTATTTCACTATGATCCTGTAAAAACAAAGCAACCTAACTGATTTAGCACTATCGATAGCGCTATCGATAGTTTTGTTTTTTTTCGAGAATATCGTGAATATTGATAGTTTTTCTCAAAACTATCAAACCTATCGATGGTGTGACTATCGATAGTTTAACACCTCTAGTCCAACCTTATAAGGAATGAAATTAATGAGATGAGATGAGATTAAATACAACTACATACTCGATATTTTTCGTTCGATACCAAGTAATTTTGGCATCGATACTTTTGAACCAAGTACTGAGTAGGTCCATGAACGAAAGACACAAGATCAAGCCTTCCCGAAAGAAAGAAAAAAGTTATTTTCTAGCTGTTGAAATCTCGACGCCATCTTTGTTGGAAGAAGTAAACAACGAAGAGAACAAAAAAAAACCGCGTAATTTTGAACGCATGAATAATCATTTTTATTATGCAAATTCTTCTATAAATCATGCCGTTGTGTTAAATTATTCTTCACCTTATAGCTTAGTATCCAGCTCTTAAGAAAACGGTCAAGAAAAAATTGCCATTATTTCGCGTGTGTGTCCAAGGAATTTTGACATTTTTTATACCTCACAGCCTGTTGCCTCACTCTTTCTTCAAGAAATAATGGAACGGGCATATATTTCTGTTGCAAGCCTGGGTTGCCTTGTGCTCTTTTTTCACAAAAAACTTTAGAAAACCGTAGTATAAAGTGTACTAAATTTCTGAAGAACTGCGTACTGCCTTAAGGAAATTTGACTCAAGAAAATTTCTTAGCCATTTCTTGTACGTCATTTTATATGGAGTTTTTGCTTTTCTTAAGAGCTGGATACTAAGCTTATGTGTGCACACGTTGTCACAAGCGAAAATTAAGAAAATTGCAGTAAAAAGCCACCACCAAATTCTAAACAACGAACAAATGTAAACAAACGGCTAATGTCAAAGTCCTAAATGCGATTATAACGGGCTACTAAGAAGAGGGCGTGGTCTTTTATTTTTGGTTCATGGAGTAGGTCTGCGTTCAAACACGGAAACTCGAGTTTCTTATTATCGGCGATTTCTGTTTTGGTGTTGCCCTTTGCATTTCCACACAGAAACTCTTTTGTACGCAAATGTTGTTGTCAGCTGTGAATCGCCAACTTTAATTACTCAGACGAACGAGAGCACAAGGCATGTTTCCCGAGTACGGGCGACTCGGTACCCGTCCGCTTTCCTCGTTCGTGTCTGAACGTCGACTAGGTATCGAAAAAAAGTACTCGTAGCGCAACCCGATACCTTAAATTTTGCTCCTACATTTTTTGATCTACGTTTATATCTAATATGAATCGCCCTGTGCTTTTTGGCAACTTAATTGTCGGCGAAAACCGCGAGATGGTGCCAAAGTAGACATAATGCAAGGTATACAAGGTATTTTGAGGGATACTTCGTTTACTTCAACATTTTTAACAGTTTGCTCCTCATCATCCAAGCAAAAAATTTTCACTTATTCTTGTCACTTTGAAAAATAAAATTTAATTGAATGCATTTAATAATACCAAGTAGTTTGCAAATTTTAAAAAGTGTCCCGACCAGGGGCCCTATTCTGTACCTGTGAGAAAATGTAGTGTACACCCAGTGCAAAAGTCACAACCACCGACTAAAATTCAGTGAGTTTTTCGGAAGAGAAGTGTACACAATTTTGACAGTTACAACTCATTCTCATACATGCTGAATCGCAAAATGAGGAAGTGTACACAATTTTGACAGCTAAAACTCATTCTCACTCTTCCTGAATCGCAAAATGAAGAGTGCATACAATTTTCAGTGTAGAGTTGAAAACTCACAGTTACAGAATAGAGCCCCTGTATTAGTTAACTGTAATGCCGAGAATCTAATCGTAGTAATAAACATCGGACATGCGGAAACTTTGGCCCATAATTGTAGTCAGTATTTTCCGATTCTTAGAGACAGATCTGGGAAACAAAGACCCGTAGGTATACTCGAAATTATGTCGGCACTAAAGTTAGTTGCAGCTTTTTTGACAGATATCCCATTGAAAATTTTGTCAAAAAGCTGCAATTAACTTTAGAGTCGACTTTGTTTCTTAAATCCGTGTCTAAGGATGGGAAAATACTGACTACATGTTAATAAGTTTATTAAGGGGCCGAGTTTGTATTCCATAGATGCACTGTGTAAAAATGTCCGCACTTTTCGGTGGACACATTTCGATACAGTTTTCGATTTTTTATCGATACTTTGAAAGCTAAGCCAGTGGCAACACTGATACAGACGTTTTAACGCAATTACTACCCAATAAACATTTAAGGCCGGTTGTTCAATGTCTGGTTATCACTACCACTACACTATCGACGATTTCGACATGTTGCATGTAACATGTGATCGGTAAAGCAGCCGTTGTACCTAACCGGAGCTTCTACCTCCGATTTGTGCTAATCAGACATTGAACAACCGGCCCTTAGGTTTGAGCTCAACTTGAGGTTAAGTTGAGAACTAAGGTATTTCTCAAATCTCCAACGTTGTTTCTCAACAGTACCTCAAGTGGAGGATCATAGCGTTCTCAACAAAAAGGGGATTTTTCTTTGTATGAAAAAAGGACTGTTTCTCAAGATGAGAAAATGCTAGTTCTCGACTTGAACTCCAATGTAATTCTCCAATTGGTCTCAAACATATCATTGAAATACTGAAATTGAAACAGTAAAATACCTTATATCTTTTTGATTGAAACGACATACATACATAGATGAATTTAAATATTAATTTTTCATTTTATTGCTCCTTTTGTATTATGTAGTATTGATTACAATAATTCACTTCCAAGTATGCAGTCCGAAAGTAATTTTGCCACTTGATTCACTTCGCGTTTAATTTTCTTTCAAGAATATTTGAGGATACTTTGAAGATTATTTACTTTTCGTTGGTAGTTTTCCCCTTTATATAGCTTTAGTTTTTCACTTGATAATTAAAAATTCGTAACTGTATCGCTTTTTACGTATCTGCGCGTGGGTTAGAGATGAGTTGGAGGATGATGTTGGATATCAACTTGAGAACAATGAATTTCTCCTAGGTTGGAGAAATATTTTTTTGGTGTTTATTGGGTATTAACTATTATTTTTCGCGCTGTAAACGTTATGCAGCGTTTTTGCTGCATTTAAAATGCAACATTTAGCACTTTCGAACATATGTTTTCGAAGAGCGTTCATGCTATCGCATTGCATGATGCAATAATACAGGTGCTATCAGTTGGCAACTTCTCGCTCTAATTCCGCCATATTGACTGCCTTAGGTGAGACAGTGTTACTTCTTTAACAATTCTTTGCCTAATAATATAGTTAAATATTTTTTAATTTTTTCTTAGTATACACATTTTTTTCTTAAAAAGGTATTTTATCTTATTTTATTTATTTATTTTATTTATTCATTTATTGACAGCCTTTAAAGGCCTATAACAAGTCTGAAAATTTACAATATTTGCTTACTATTTTATTTGGTACAATTTTGGGTTTATAGTTTTTATATTGATATATGCATACATTACATCACAGGATCACAATCATACATGAAAACAATATTCTTATTTCACTACATATTTTGTTCTTACACATTTTTTTGAGAGGACTATCCTAACATTTATCCTGTACAAATATATATACATTTAAACAAGGTAATTTTATTAATTATATTAAATTAAATTATAAGTGTGACCGTGGCTGTCGGAATGGACGGGATCCCGAGCAGCCCGAATGTTGGGTACTGTTTAGGTGGGCGGCCCGAAAGGACGAGTTCCAGAGCCGCACTTCCTGTACCATTGCTGTGGACTTTATTCCAAGTCGCGACTTCACTTCAGGCTTTGTGGTCATATGTAAAGGCTATAAAGTAATTTGTGATCAGTCGGAAAGTACTAGTTTCCGAGCCAATCTATCTTTAAATATTCCTGTTATACAAGTGGTCTGAAAGGATCTAGATCTTGAGCCGTGCTGTAGGGCGAATGGAAAGGACTAGTTTCCATGCCGACCCTCTCTACTGGAAAGGATCTAGATCTTGAGCCGTACTGTAGGGCGAATGGAAAGGACTAGTTTCCATGCCGACCCTCTCTACTGGATCAAGCAGCAATCCTTTAAAATAAAATTTTTTATCATTTCATTCTATACATATATTTTGCAGTGGTGGTATAATCGACTTTTGAATTGTTGTAAGCTGTTGCAGCTTCTTATATTTGCCGGCAGTTCGTTGTATGTTTTTAAACCTTTATAGTACAAATCTTGCTTTAGGTTTTCCGTTTGGCAGAATGGGAGTTTAAAATTATCCCTAACTCTTGTTTTATAGGTGTGAGTGTCACTACTATACCTAAAGTTGTCACTCAAATATTTTGGAAGGGCTCCATTCTTAATATTATAAATAAATTTCATTGAGTGGAAGAAAATTACTTGTTTCACATTTAGCCAGTTTAACTCATTCAGCATTGACGAGATGCTGGTATCGCATCGGGCGTTAAGAATGTGTCTCATAGCCCTATTTTGCATTTTTTGTAACTTATCTATCTGCGTGTCCGATGTTATAAACAAAATAGTAGGGCAGTATATGAAGTGTGGTTCGACAATTGATCTATAAACTATGACTTTATATCTCCTACTTAGATGTTTGCATGTTCTTTTCATAAATCCAATTTTTTTCGACGTTTTATTCACAATATGGTCAATGTTATCATGGAATTTTAATTTATTGTCAATTTGAATACCAAGATATTTAATTGTAGTTACTTCTGAAATTTTTTCGTTCTTAACATGTAACTCATGTTGTTCTAGACTCGTTTTATTAGATGAAGAAATTACCATAAAATTTGTCTTTTTTACATTTAACATTAACTTATTTTTGCATAACCAGATATACAGTGAGTCCAAGTCGTTTTGCATTTTATGGATTGCTGCGCCTAAATCATCTTCGCTTATGGTCAACAATGCATCATCAGCAAACAATCTTATCTTACAATACCTGATTGATGATAAAATATCGTTGATATAAATGTTGAACAGAATAGGCGCTAGCACTGAACCCTGTGGAAGTCCAATATCCACGAGCAAATCTTCAGACAACACTCCCCCTATTACTG
The DNA here is from genome assembly GCF_013731165.1 of Rhagoletis pomonella. NCBI lineage: Eukaryota > Metazoa > Arthropoda > Insecta > Diptera > Tephritidae > Rhagoletis > Rhagoletis pomonella. Next base: position 18,875 of record NW_023461042.1, on the reverse strand, counting down.
TGTGCTGCTTCCTGTTGGTTAAAAAGCTCTCAAACCATTTCAGCTCAACCTTCTTGATGCCTATTTGCTGTAACTTACCCAACAGTAACCCTCGATCAATGGTTTCAAACGCTCTTTTCAAGTCAATAAATACTGCAACTATAACTTTTTTCCCCCTCAAATCTTCTTTCCATTGAGATATAACCCAATTGAGAGCCGTTTCGCATGAATGTTTTGCCCGAAACCCAGACTGTTCTTTGACTAATATATTATTGGTTTCTATATACTCAACCAGCTGATTTTTTACCACTGTTTCTAAGACCTTCTCAAGATTTGGTAAGGTATTGATTGGTCGTAACTCCTCAGCCTTAACTGTGTTCTCAACCTTTTTGACCGGAACTACCGTAGATACTTTCCATTCCTCGGGCACTACACCAGCTGCTAAACTTTTGTTGATAAGTTTTGTCAAGAAGTAACCTAAGTATGGTAATGAATCTCTGATTACACCTTCACTGATAAGTTTTTTCCCACCAATTTTGTATTTAAGCTTTATAATAATTTGTTCTAAATCTTCTAATGTTATTTCTTCCAATTTAAATGTAGTATCAATATCATAATAATTATTTTCATTATTTTCTATGTTCTCAATGCTGCTATTAATATCCACTATACTGTCTACGAAAAAAGTATTTAACACCTCTGCTATTTGTCTTTTGTCTTCAACATACCGACCATTATGGTGTATTAATGTAATATCGTCCTGATTACGTTTATAACATATAGTTTGCTTTAAGTGTTTCCACATTAGCTTGCTGTCTGATTTATTATTTATAATTTTATGTTCCATATATTCAATTTTTTTCCTTTTTATCATTTTTTTTGTATTCTTTTTTAATTTTATAATATTCGGACCAGTCACCAGAGTCTGTTGCTAAGTTGTAAGCCACTAATTTTCTTTTATTTAATTGGGTTAATTCATAATCATACCATTTATTTCTTATCTTAACATTTATTTCTTTCACATACGTTAATTGTTGCATACAGTTAAGCAGACACGAATTTATATACGCCAGCATGTCATCTAATTCAAGTTGGAAAATTATTGAGAAGTCACAGTTTCTAAGTAAGTTAACAAGGTTTTCTCCACTGTATTGTTCCCAGGAGACTATCTTCGACACCGATCTAAGGGAGATTTCTTTTCTTATATTAATATTAAACACTATGGTCTCATGATCAGATATTCTGTGTCGATCAAGCCTCTTAGGTACAACGTGTTTATCATTCGAGAACAGAAGGTCAATCTTTGTCTCCGATATCTCAGCTATTCGAGTATTAAAATCAACATTTCATTACGAATATACTATAAAAAAGCAAATTTTGTTTAGGAAAAAATGTGAAATTTTATATTTTTCCCCAAATGGGGCTTAATTTCTTCCCGTTTTTCTTCTCGTTCTACTGAGCTAAGGCAGTGTCAAATCGAGCTGTCACAATTGATATCACCTTGTATTATTGCATCATGATCGCATTGAGCAAATGTACATTTACGCGAGTTCGAAATCGTGTGCTTTTGACAAACAGCCGTGTTCCAGTCGCTTATTCAGATCCGTATCTATTACGATCAATTCTCACGCAGAAGATAATGTGCAAAACCCCTACTGAAAAGGAAAAATGAATTTTAAACCTAAAATTCAATACAAAAACTTGAATTGTTTTAACCATAACCGAACTTTTGCTTAGGTATATATTCATTTGTGGGTGCTGTCCATTAAAATTTCCTCACTTAATTAGGAAACAAAACAAACAGAGTTGATCACAAATTGATCCAAATTTCTATCAGCATCACATCGATGTTGAATTTCCTTAACTTTTCTTTATCCAAATAATGTAAAATGATTAGTTTCTTGTTTTTGGGCGTTTTATTATAATGTATTCGTTAATTTTGAGCTCCAGGCCGGTTAT
>NW_023461042.1:11309-16837 GCF_013731165.1 Rhagoletis pomonella | reverse complement strand
GATATAGTAATCGCGGATGAGTTTGTTAATCAAGCCGTGGGGAAATTTGTTTTTCTCCAGGATTTCTTTAATAATGTCAATATTTTTCTTGTGGTACATCTTATCACTTATGGTGAGTACTCTGCGGATGAAGTTGGTAGCCGTATTTATAATTGTCCTCCTCTCGTGGTTGGAATTAAAATTTATAAGCCTGCCTGATGCTGTAGGTTTCTAATACCAGTCAACTGTTGTTTAAGCCGCCGCTTAAACTCAATTCAGCGGCCGTGCGCGCATCCTGTGGCCGCAGCGGTGTGAAGTTCGAAAAATGATTAACGAGCGCGCACGGCCGCTTCCCATCATCGGGCCAAATGAGAGACCAGTCAGTTCTGCAATTAACGTCGGACATCGCGCACGCGCCCTTCCCAAATTAGTATTTTTTGCGATTTTAATTAATGAGAATGTTAAGTCTATTTTATAAATAAGCGGGTTGTATGATATGTACATATGTATATGCAACTTTGAATTGTAAGTTTTGAAGTGTGAAGAACGAAGCTACAAGACCTAAATATAAACCCAATTAAAGCTCTATAAATTTAAAGTCGAAAGAAATTGTTTTCCTTCAAACGGAAAGTGTGTGTGGGTATAAAGATCGAAGTGCGTGATTACAAGGAGAGTGCGAAGGGGCTAAGCGACCTAAAATATTCATGGTCCTTCGAGCCGGATAAGGTGACCACCAAAGTTCGCGTGGTATTCAACGCCTCAAAAACATCTGGTTCAGGAAAATCCCTGAATGACGTGTTGCACACTGGTCCCACACTCCAGCCAGATCTCATGCTGCTCATTCTGCAGTTGCGAATGCACAGATTCGTGTTCAATGGCGACATTGAAAAAATGTATCGTCAAATACTCATCCATGAGGACGATAAAGATTTTCAGCGAATCTTATTTCGCACATCGGCTGACTCTCCTGTCACCGATTACAATCTTAAAACCGTAACGTTCGGGGCTAATTGTGCACCATACCTCGCTATCCGTACCCTGCATCAATTAGCAGATGATACGATAGCGAAATTTGCCTTGGCTTCCACAATACTTAAAACCGAAACGTATGTGGATGACATCCTATCCGGAAGTCATGATATTGACAACGCCACTGAATCACTTTTTCAAGTGATCAAAGCGCTTAAGTCAGCTGGTTTCATACTCAAGAAACTAACGGCCAATCATCCGGCCATTTTAGAAAAATTTCCAAAGGAGGATCTTCTCGACTCCAACTTTTTGAAATTTGAGAGCGCTTCCACAACCAAAACTCTTGGTATACAATGGAACGCACTCATTTTCATACACCATTCTGCCTGCATCGACATCGAATGCCGTCACAAAGCGACAAATTTTATCTTCTGTCGCAAAACTTTTTGACCCGGCGGGATGGCTGTCGCCAGTGATGATTCAAGCAAAGATTCTTCTACAAGAACTTTGGCTAGATGGCGTTGATTGGGACGAATGTGCCAAACCTATATCCTTGGCAAAATGGCAACAGTTCGCAGAAAATCTGCCAGCCATCTGCCACATCGAAATCCCTCGATGGGTTAATTTCACTCCGGGGCAAGATACCCAAATCCACGGGTTTTGTGATGCCTCGGAAAAAGCATATTGCGCTGCGATTTACATCCGCGCAGATGCTAGCAACAGATGGTTGCAAAAAGCAAAGTCGCACCATTGAAGACGGTAAGCTTGCCACGCCTGGAGCTGTGTGGTGCAGTCTTACTCGCAAAACTGGTCGCAACTGTTCGAAAACAGCTCAAATTGGAATCGTGCAACACATTCTTATGGTCAGATTCAGATATAGTGCTAGCTTGGCTTGAAAAGCCACCATGTACATGGAAGACGTATATATCCAATCGGACCTCCCAAATCCGGGAATATCTTCCAACCGGTACATGGCGCCATGTTGTCAGCCAAGACAATCCAGCCGACCTCGGCACCCGTGGTTGCAAGCCGCCGGACTTGGCAAATTCCCCACTCTGGTGGCACAGACAAAATGGCTCTCTCGCCACATGGATGCATGGCCAAGGTCAAAGGCATGCAGTGTATCTCCACCAGAAAAGCGCAAGTTGGAGGTATATCACGCGCTCGAAGAAGAGGTCGATTTTCTTGATCGCTTTTCTTCTTTCTCTCGAGCACTCCGCGTGACTGCGTACATGTTCCGCTTCGTGAGCAATGCCCGCAACAAATCAAAGGGGGTAGCTACAATCACCTATCCACATCTGACACATAACGAATTTCAATATGCAAAAATTCATCTTATCAACGCAGCGCAATCACGCCATTTTCCGAGCGAAAATAGCGCTTTGCAAGATAAAAAGCCACTTAACAAAAAAAGTCCTCTTATTGTTCTCAATCCTTCGTTGGGCAAAGACGGACTAATGGCCAATTAGCACATTCCACATTGAGCTATAATGAAAGGCACCCAATAATTCTCCCTACCGAATCGAGGTTCTGCCAGCTATATTTGGAGTTTTTACACTCGCTGCTTCTTCACGCAGAAACACGATTAATGCTCCAAATGGTAAGGCAAGAGTACTACGTACCAAACCTAAAACCTCTAATTAAAAAATGCATTTTTCAATGCAAAGTGTGCACGCTTTACAAGCAACAAACACGCACCCAAATAATGGCCGCTCTACCCCCTGAGCGCTGCAGTTTCTCACTCCCATTTTCCACAACGGGAGTAGATTTTGCTGGGCCATTCCAAATTAAAGCATCGGTGCTAAGATCTACAACCCTTATCAAGGGATACGTTGCAGTTTTTGTCTGTTTTTCCACAAAGGCAGTGCATCTCGAGCTATGCTCGGATCTTACAACCGAGGCTTTTCGAGCAGCATTTGCCCGCTTCGTAGGCAGACGGAGTTTCCCCTCAAAAATGATGAGCGACAATGGAAAAACGTTCATTGGCGTCCAGCGCGCAACAGAACGCGACTTCGTTAAATTCCTTAACGAATGTTCCGCAGACATGGTCAAAAAATATGCCCCTCAAGGCATCAACTGGCAATATATACCACCCAGCGCCCCCACATGGGCAGCTTGTGGGAATCTGCAGTGAAAAGCTTTAAAATCCATTTAAAGAAAACCGCTGCAACCCACAAGTTCACTTCCGAAGAATTCACGACGCTTCTGGTGCTAATTGAAGCAGTCCTCAGCTCGAGGCCTCTATCCGCACTTTCTCAAGACCCAGCTGATATGACAGCACTTACTCCGGGTCACTTCCTTCGAGGTGCACCGCTGTTGGCCATTCCCGAGTCTAATGCGGAAAACCTCTCTCTACTAAACCGGTGGGAGAAAGTCAAAGCACTTCACCACCAATTTAGTCGCCGCTGGAAAGAAGATTACCTCAAAGATCTTCAGAAGAGATACAAGTGGAAAACCCCACAAAGCGATCCTCAGCCAGGCGACATCGTCGTGGTCAAAGAAGATTCACTCCCTCCCACCGAGTGGCGATTGGGACGAATCGAAAACGTTCGCCATGGCCCTGATAACCACATAGGTGTCGTGGAAGTCCGTACACAAAATGGAGTTATCACGCGGCCACTTGTCAAACTGTGCTTCCTTCCAAAAGCACAATAGATAATTCTATACATATTTTCCTTCTGTATATTAAGGGTCTTAACTTCCCGTTTAAACATTGTACCCCAGTACTTCTCGTTTCTCTGCCTTTGCTTCTACTTCCAGATCGAAGACATCATGGCAGCACGGAAGGCGTGCCCCCTGGCTCCAACGGCAGAGACAGACAACTGCCTACAATGCCGGCTCTGCCACCGGTACCACGCATTGCGGACGTGCCTGGCCTTCAAGGCGATGAAGCCGCCGCAACGGTTGGGAGTAGCCCGCGCGCAAGGCTACTGCGTCAACTGCCTTGCGCTCACCCACACTACCGGGGAATGCGACTCGCCGGGTAGTTGTAAGACCTGTGGCTTAGCGCACCATACGCTGCTGCATGTGGCAGTTAACAGGCCCGCGCGCACAGGCCAACGAAACCAGCAGCCCAACCGGGCCAAATCGACAGCATGCAAGCTCATCAAGCGGAGGGCACCGCCGAAGAAAGGTGGGCAGAAGAAGGCGCAGAAGAACCCCCGCAACCAGGCGCCGCAACCGCCGCGCAAGAAGACCGCCCAACGGACGATAGCGCGCACTCCCCAAGGCCTACAAACGGCCAATTTCCAGGGCCGCACCACCCACCGCGTACTTGGCAACACGATCCGCGCCCTGAAAGAGCTGCAGGAGACGCTCAGCAACGCATTCCTGCAGGGCGGGGACGATGTTTAAGCCGCCGCTTAAACTCAATTCAGCGGTCGCGCGCGCATCCTGTGGCCGCAGCGGTGTGAAGTTCGAAAAATGATTAACGAGCGCGCACGGCCGCTTCCCATCATCGGGCCAAATGAGAGAGCAGTCAGTTCTGCAATTAACGTCGGACATCGCGCACGCGCCCTTCCCAAGTTAGTATTTTTTGCGATTTAAATTAATGAGAATGTTAAGTCTATTTTATGAATAAGCGGGTTGAATGATATGTACATATGTATATGCAACTTGGAACTGTAAGTTTTGAAGTGTGAAGAACGAAGCTACAAGACCTAAATATAAACCCAATTAAAACTCTGTAAATTTAAAGTCGAAAGAAAGTGTGTGTTGGTATAAAGATCGAAGTGCGTGATTACAAGGTGAGTGCGAAGGGGCTAAGCGACCTAAAATATTCAACTGTTAATGCATTTTCTTTTCTGATTATTAGGGTGTCCAAGTATGGTAGTTGTCCTTCATTTTCTACTTCTATTGTGAATTTTAAAGTTTTGTTAAAATTGTTTAAAGTGTTGAGCATCTTGTCTATGTCTTCCGTTTTTACAATCGCAAATAACTCATCAACATATTTGGTAAGTAGCCGTGGTTTGCTGTCCGAATCTTTTTCGAACTTATTTAAAAGTTCTTCCATAACTATATCCGCTATGACAGGTGAAGCAGGTGAACCCATAGGCATTCCTGACTTCTGCTCATAAATCTTATCATTGTATTTGAAGCAGCGGTTCTCTTTAGTGCAGTACTTTAATGTGGTTAAGAAAAGCTCTCTCGTTAATGACGTATGCTCTTTTATCAAACTCCATTTCGAATCTATAATCTCTATTGCTAAGTCTACGGGGATGCTCGGGAATAACGATACGACATCAAAAGACACCAAACTTTCATCGTCATGAATATGGGTATTTCCAACCTTGTTTTTGAACTCGATCGCATCTTTAACGTTATACTTGGAGGACATTGTTATATTTTTGAGTACGCGAACAATATATTTGTATAATTTGTAAGACGGTTAATTGACAGATGGGGAGAACTGCATACAGACATTTAAAGATAAAGAAAAACAGGAAATTGAAAGAAACAATTTGACGACTTTAATACGCGATTACATAAATAAGACGACATATACAATTAGAGATAAGTTTATTCATAATACCCTTCATTCTGCTAAGACGTTTCTGAAAAACCATGACCAAATTTTAATC
>NW_023461042.1:7096-11209 GCF_013731165.1 Rhagoletis pomonella | reverse complement strand
AAATGTGGTGATTTCCGAAATAGCTATCACTTCTACCATTTTTTTCAAATTATTGTTGCTTTTCCACAATAATTTTTCATTTAAAAAACGGCCTCGAGCTCAATATAAATTGTTGAATTCAAAAAAATTTAAAGATTTCAAAAACGGTAACACTTTTACCTAAAAATTTTTTGTTTATCAGAGAGCTCACCCCCCACCTATCTTCCCCTAAAGTGTGGCAGATTACTTCTGGGACACCCTGTATATCTATGTATGTAATGTAAACATATTAGGAGAAAAAGTAAAAAAACGAAATGGCAATTTTTTCTATAAAAATTTATGTTTTTCGTACAAAAATACGTAATTAACTATAATAACAAATATGTTTATCAGAAAGTGCACAAAAATATCTTTCATTTGGCGTATAATTTTATATAGTTAGGTTTAAGTACAACTGCCATCAGTGAAATAAAACAACTGTATTAAGGTTATATGTTAACCTCCATCACGCGGTAGCTGCATCTGCAGTTATCGCAAGAAAGTTTAATTCGGAGGATCTGGGCATAGCCTTAGTCCAAGAGCCGTGGGTGTTTAAAGGTCAGGTGAAGGGCCTGACGGAGAAGTCTATCAAGGTAATCTGGGATTTATCATGTGATAACCCAAGAGCTTTTGTTATGTTAAAGAAGGAGACTAATTACTTCTGCATTTCACAGTTTCTAACTAGAGATCTGGTGGCAATCCAACTAACGGTGAATCTCCACGGACAGGCAAAAGAAGTAGTTTTTGCTTCGGCTTACTTCGCAGGAGATGCCGCCATACCACCGGAGGAAGTCAGAGGACTGGTAGAGTACAGCGAGAAGTTGCGCCTTTCATTGGTTATTGGATGTGATGCCAACGCACATAATGTACAGTGGGGCAGCACTGACACCAATAAAAGGGGTGAGCTTCTACTAGACTTTATATTAAGTAAGGACCTTAGTATTTGCAATGTAGGTTATAAGCCCACTTTTGTAACTAGGGTAAGAGCGGAAGCTCTGGACGTTACTTTTGGGAACACCTGGGCGGATAATTTGATCTCGGACTGGAGGGTCTCCTCAGAGCCCTCGATGTCGGATCATAGGATCATACAGTTTTCCCTAGAGATCTCCATGAATAGAGGCATGCCTAGTAGGAATCCTAGGAAGACCGACTGGTGGAACAGTTATCACAGACTACTACAGGCCACTAACCACCACTAACGTAGAGAATAGGGCTAAGCGATGGGTGGAATTGGAGGCGAAGGTCAGCAGCTTAAATGAGGCAATTACGAATGCCTATACATCAAGCTGCCGGCTGACTTCACCAAAAGCTCAGAATAGAAACCCATGGCGGAACTCCAAACTCTCAGGTCACCGGAAAGAGGTCAGAAAACTCTTTAGCCGTGCGAAACGTACTGGGGATTGGGATGACTATTTGTCAGCCCTAACCACCTATAATAAAGAGATTCGCGAAGCCAAGAGAAACAGCTTTAGAATCTTCTGTAAAGGCATCACCTCCACCCCGGAGGCTGCCAGATTGCACAGAGCACTAGCTAGAGGTACAGGTGAAAACCATATGGCGATAAAACTACCAGACGGCAGCTACACCAAAAGTGAGGAAGAGAGGGCCCTGGCCCTTCTGACCACCCACTTCCCAGGAGCATTGACTCCGGTAGCAGAGGATAGTGACGAATATCATAAACCTGCCCCGGAGGACTGTAAGACGGCAAAATGCCTGTTCACCTGGCCGACCGTTCGATGAGCCGTCGATTCGTTTGAGCCCTATAAGACCCCTGGGGTGGACGGCTTATGGCCGATTTTACTCCAGAAAGAACTGGATCTGTTTGCCCCGATCCTTATCAAAATCATGCGGGAAAGCCTGGCACTAGCCTATCTCCCACAGTCGTGGAGGAGAGCCTGTGTCAAATTCATTCCTAAGATAGGCAAGAAAGACAACTCGCTGGCGAAATCTTTTCGGCCGATTAGTCTAACATCTTTCCTTCTTAAGGCAATGGAGAAGATCATAGACAACCACATAAGGACCACCACCCTGACGTCATTGCGGTTGCATCATGGGCAACATGCCTATCGCGCAGGTAGATTGACGGATACAGCGCTGTTCCAGCTGTCAACTACCATACGGAATGCACTTGAGTGGGGGGAGTTTGCGTTTTTAGACATTGAAGGAGCCTTTGATAACACCTCACACGAGGCAGTAGATCGAGCTCCAGAGAGAAGGAACGTAGCCATCCCGATTCGAAGATGGATCGGTACAATGCTGCGAACAAGACTGGCAGAGACCGTAGCTGACAACAAAATCATACAGTTGATGACGGTAAAAGGCTGCCCGCAGAGTGGCGTACTGTCTTCTCTGCTTTGGAGCATACTAGTAGGCGAACTGCTTGAGTTACTATCCAACAACGGCATTTTGTGCCAAGGATGCGCGGACGACAGTAATTATAGCGAGGGGCAAATTTGAAAGCTCCCTCTGCGACACTGTACAAAGAGCACTCATCCTAACTAAAAGATGGTGTGGCACGGTGGGCCTTAACATAAACCCCGCCAAAACAGCCATTATTCCTTTTACTAGGAGAAGAAACCTTCCAGGCATGCACCCTATAACATGCTCTTCGTTTTGAATCGATTTTGAATAAATTTTGTCCTTAAGACAGCCCCAGTAGAAAAAATCTAATGGATTCAGGTCTGGCGATCGAGCGGGCCACGTGATTGATTGGCCCGTATCGTCCAATCCATCGGCGAGGATAAGTTTCGTCTAAATGAGCTCTTACTTCACGCCCTTAGTGAGCAGGGCATCCGTCATTTTGCTGCCATAGTCTTCGCCGCAGGTTTAAGGCTACATCTTCTAAAAGAGTTGGAAGCCGTTCCTGAAGGAACTCTAAATAACTGTGAGGGTTGACCGTTGGCGGCAGTTCCACAGGTCCCAAGATCTGACAATTAAGAATACCGCACCATAAGTTTATTTTGTACCGGTACTGCGAACGATCTTCTCTCATTTCGTGAGGATTGTCTATCTGCCAAAAGTGAAGGTTATGTAAATTAAAATAACCATCTCGTTTGCATAATGATTCATCGCTCCAAATTATTTTATTAAAGAAGTTTGGGTCTGAATCATGCATTCGCACATTTCACTGCAAAATCTAACCCTCGACAGGTAATCTCTCTCTTGTAGAGCCTGAACACGTTGAATGTGGTAAGGATGGTATTTTAAAGCTTTGTGAACTGTAGTTTTTGGTATTCCAGTCCGTCTTTCCATCATTCTCCCTGAAGTCGATGGACCTAGTTCCACTTCCTCTAACACAACTTTAACATCTACCGTTCCAGGACGTCCTGTCTCGCCGTCACGCCTTCCAGGTATGCGACCTTAAAAAGTTAAAAATTATAGTTAAAAGAAAAATGGCTTCAAACAAGAAAGGTGTAAAAATTACTTACCTTCAGATATTTCTCTATCGGTGCGGGCGAATACTTCACGACCCGGATGCCGACGATTGGGGTATCGCTCTGCATAGAGTCTTTGAGCAGCTCTGGCATTACAGCAAGCTTCACCGTAAATTACGTGAATATCCGCATATTCATGCCATAGTATTAATAACACAATGTTCGAAGGGTCCAATTTCACAAAATCTACTTTCACCAAATCCGGTAGGTAACATAAAATAATGTCAGGAGCAGGTAATAATGTACCTTTGTACTATTTAGCATTTCATTTGTCCGTAACAAGAGCAACTTAAATTTAAATCTATTAAATACATTCTAGCGTAAGAGTGGCACCTTTCTGAAATCTTTATTAAATGAACAATTTTTTATGTAATGTAAAGTTATAGCTCACAACATTTTTTTTTCACCAGAGATAGTCAATGTTGGGGGAGAAAATATCGAAAAGGGAAAAATCCCAAAATAGTCATAATTTTATGATGGTTCCTTAATATATTTTAACTACATTGCACTTGAGTATGGAGAAGCAACTATCTGGAAGTATTTTACATAAAAAATTTACTAAGTATAGCCTGGTTTGTAGATGCAGTTAAAGAAAATACATGAAAAGGCACGATTTTTTTTTTAATAAAAAAAGTCAAATTGCAGCGGAATAGCTGCGCTT
>NW_023461042.1:4285-6996 GCF_013731165.1 Rhagoletis pomonella | reverse complement strand
TTCTGTGTTGCCAAAGAAAAGGGGCAGAACACCTTTTGCAGAGAACACCTTTCTGCGTAGGCGGCCTTCGGCCGCGCTTAGAGATTATAACCCTCAATACGTAGAATTCTCCTTTCTGCGTGCGAAGAAAAGGAACAGAAATCCCCTTTTCACAAAAGTATATTCCTTGTGCATTATTTGGGTGTAAGTTAAAATACAAATTGTATTAATAGAGTGGCAGCACCAGTTTTCCTCCATCTTATTTATATTTACACAAGACTGATGTGCGGATTTTCACGATCGGAATATTGCTATTAAATACAGAATTTCGCGAAAGTGTACACTTAAAACATCACAAATGTATAAAACTCACAAATACGTGTTAAATTGAGTTCATTTATTCCACTAATTTGCGTGAAGTTTATCAAAACATAGTACGGAAAGTACAAGTTTTTTTGCAAATAACTCTTTAATGAATTAAAAATGTTAATTTCTGGTAACGGATTGTTATTATTGGCGTCAAGACGCGTCGATTGATACCACTCTCAAACTTTTCCGTCCATTTTGACCTACTTTTGCTAAAGTAGACTACTACCAGATTTAGTCCAAAAAGCGTTCCTTAACTCGAAAATGATAGCAGAAATGAGAGCAACACTCAGTGCGAGTGACTCTTTTCAATTCGAAGCAGTCAGATTTAGTCAGAAGAATTTTTGCTGGCAAAATCTTGAAAAGTGTCAAACTCAACTGAATTTAAATTAACAGAGGGAATTTTTTAGTTATCGGCCCGTTTTGTGGGTGGTGGCGGAGGGGGAGGGGCGTTGCCTCTGAACTCCGCCCATTTGCAAGGGGACAGTCCCCAATTTACCCCCCTTCGGAACCTCCCACAGAACCCGACCAAGGGCTGTTGTTTTGGCGCTCTAACCCCGTTTAGGTCGGCGAAGTATCTCGAGAAGTTGTTCGGCCATAAGGCTACATTGGCTACGTATTCTTCTTCTCATCATCATTTGTGATCCCCTGCTGCTTAAACAGCAGCCTTCACGGCAAGTCCCAATTTATTTCTGGACTATATTTAGGGGGGCGGCCGCTGTGTTGTTGTTGTTGTTGTAGCAGCATATAAATTCCCCAAAGACTTTTTGGGGAGTGTTGCTGGAGTGACAGTCCTTGGCCAGATATAAATCTGGGTCGTTCCGGTTACGTAGACCCGACTGTCGTAGACCCGCTGTGTTGTAGTGGTAAGCGGTGCGCGCTTCCACTCCGCAGGGCCAAGGTTAAAGCCCTGGTCAAAGTAACATCGCAAAAAATGTAGAAAAAAGGTTTTTTCTTAACGGCGGTCGACCCTCGCCATATAATGGCAAACCTCCGAGTGTATTTCTGCCATGAAAAGCAGCTCTCATTAAAATACAATCGCCGTTTGGAGCAACATCAAGGCGCACGCCACAAATCGGAGGAGAAGCTCGGCCAAACACTAACATATGTGTAAGCGCCAATCTATTAGTATTATTATATAGGAGGGTTGCCTGGTGTTAAAAAATGAAGTTGAGCTTAATTGATAAGTTACTTGAAATATTTATCACAATGTCGGACAAGAGATATTTAAGTATATTTTAGCTCGAAAATAAGGCATACCTGAAGAATCCGGCCCTTTGAGCTAGAGAAAAAAGAAAAAGTGGACGTGGTGCACCCCTTGCTGCTGAGTTTATAGGTAAACTTTTTTTTGGTGCAAATGAACAGGGGCGGAGATAGGGGGGGTTAAACGTGGAATTTTCAACATTTTCAAAAGCTTATATTTCAAAAACTATTGAACCAATTTTCAAAAATTGACACCGTTGGAAAGTTGATTGGAGGACCTTTCATTCGATATATACAGGGTGTCCCAGAAGTAACCTGCCGAACTTTAGGGGAAGGTAGGTGGGGGGGTGAGCTCTCTGATAAACAAAAAGTTGTCAGGTAAAAGTGTTACCGTTTTTTGAAATATTAACATGTTTTTGAATTAAAAAAAAAAAATCGTGCCTTTTCATGCATTTTCTCTAACTGCGTCTACAAACCAGGCTATACCTAGTAAATTTTTTATGTGAAATACTTCCAGATAGTAGCTTCTCCATACTCAAATCCAATGTAATTAAAATATATTAAGGAACCATCATAAAATTAGGACTATTTTGGGAATTTTAACTTTTTGATATTTTCATCCCCAACTTTGACTATCTCTGGTGAAAAAAAATGTACTGAGCTATAACTTTACATTACATAAAAAAATTTCTCATTTAATAAAGATTTCAGAAAGGTGTCACTTACTGTTTCGGATAGAAAAAAAAGTTATATCCGCTTTTGTGGATAAAGGACTGAGACACGCTAGAATGTATTTAATAGATTTAAATTTAAGTTGCTCTTGTTACCGACCAATAACATGCTAAATAGTACAAAGGTACATTATTACCTGCTCCTGACATTATTTCATGTTACTTACCGGAACTCGGACTAGAGTCTATAGCACGGGCTATATCTATCAAAATTTGTTGTGAAGGATGGGTTCACGTGTAATAAAATATACATGAGTTGTTTGAAGAGAAATTTATTCATTTATTGATAAAATATGCTCAAATTCGCGACCTTCTACTCTAATACACGCTCGGCACCTTTTAAGAAAAGACGCTTTTAGAGATCTTAAACTCAATTGGGCTATCCCAGCAGCAGCTCCATTTATTTGTTCCCGAAAATGCTCTTCGTTTTGA
>NW_023461042.1:3004-4185 GCF_013731165.1 Rhagoletis pomonella | reverse complement strand
ACATTATTACCTGCTCCTGACATTATTTTGTGTTACTTACCGGAATTCGGACTAGAGTCTATAACAAGGGCTATATCTATCAATATTTTTTGTGAAGCATGGATTCACGTGAAATAAAATATACATGAGTCGTTTGAAGAGAAATTTATTCATTTATTGATAAAATATGCTCAAATTGGCGACCTTCTACTCTAATACAAGCTCGGCACCTTTTAAGAAAAGACGCTTTTAGAGATCTTAAACTCAATTGGGCTATCCCAGCAGCAGCTCCATTTATTTGTTCCCGCAAATGCTCTTCGTTTTGAATTGTTTTTGAATAAATTTTGTCCTTAAGACAGCCCCAGTAGAAAAAATCTAATGGATTCAGGTCTGGCGATCTAGCGGGCCACGTGATTGGCCCGTATCGTCCAATCCATCGGCGAGGATAAGTTTCGTCTAAATGAGCTCTTACTTCACGCCCGTAGTGAGCAGGGCACCCGTCATTTTGCAGCCATAGTCTTCGCCGCAGGTTTAAGGGTACATCTTCCAAAAGAGTTGGAAGCCGTTCCAGAAGGAACTCTAAATAACTGTGAGAGTTGAGCGTTGGCGGCAGTTCCACAGGTCCCAAAATCTGACAATTAAAAATACCGCACCATAAATTTATTTTGTACCGGTACTGCGAACGATCTTCTCTCATTTCGTGAGGATTGTATATCTGCCAACTGTGAAGGTTATGTAAATTAAAATAACCATCACGTTTGCATGATGATTCATCGCTCCAAATTATTTTATTAAAAAAGTTGGGGTCTGATTCATGCATTCGCAACATTTCACGGCAAAATCTAACCCTCGACAGGTAATCTCTTTCCTGTAGAGCCTGAACACGTTGAATGTGGTAGGGATGAAATCGATGGTCTTTTAAAGCTTTGTGAACTGTAGTTTTTGGTATTCCCGTCCGTCTTTCCATCATTCTCACTGAAGTCGATGGAGCTAGTTCCACTTCCTCTAACACAGCTTCAACATCTACCGTTGCAGGACGTCCTGTTTCGCCGCCACGCCTTCCAGGTATGCGACCTTAAAAAAGTGAAAAATTATAGTTAACAAGCAAGCAAACAAGAAAGGTGTGAAAATCACTTACCTTCATATATTTCTCTATGGGTCCGGGCGAATACTTCTCGACCCGGATGTCGACGATTGGGGTA
>NW_023461042.1:1140-2904 GCF_013731165.1 Rhagoletis pomonella | reverse complement strand
CATCTTCTCCACTATTTCATTATTTTTCCCTTGTAGCTTATTTGTAGCGTCACGTTTTAAAACCCTATATGTTGAGATGTCATTTACAATTTTCTGCATCTTCATGTCATATTCTGCTTTGTTCATCGCTACAGTTACGTTCCCTTTGTCAGCATTGAGGATTAAAATTTGGTCATGGTTTTTCAGAAACGTCTTAGCAGAATGAAGGGTATTATGAATAAACTTATCTCTAATTGTATATGTCGTCCTATTTATGTAATCGCGTATTAAAGTCGTCAAGTTGTTTATTTCAATTTCCTGTTTTTCTTTATCTTTAATTGTCTGTATGCAGTTCTCCCCATCTGCTATAATCTTAAATAGTGGAAACTCTTTATTGGATATAGGTAAGGCGAATTTCGGTCCTAAAGATAAGAGCCACTGAATGTCATCTGGAATTTCTGTACTTGTTATATTGCAAAACCATTCTGGGACCACCCTAATGTTAAGTAATTGTTTTTGTTTCTCTCTTAATTTTTCATACTTGCTAGCTTGTGTTTTCTTAATAGTTGTAGTGAGTGTATTAGTTATTCTTTCTTCACTTTCAAAAAATGCATTATAATCCCGCATACTTAATTGTGGTTTAATATGTACTTTTAGTGATTTTACCTCTTTTCCTTTTTGTCGAAGTAGCTCGTGTTTTATACTAATGAGGAGATTCAGTAGTTTTCTCTGTACCTTTTGTATATACGCAGACACAGAGTTGGCGATAGTTGTTGACATCTTGTTATTGCTGATATTGTTGTTGATTGTATGACAATATTTTTGGCAGCATTATAGATGAAGTTTGGAGTTAAGCCGCTCCTTCTGCAGCTTTCCAGAAATTGGGTCGATACTGTTGTTCTAGCTATCTGTTGTGTGACATTTTGAAAGCGTTTGATGTGTTTTTTGGTATTAACGTCATAGTTGTGTTTGATGTTAGTGTAAATCTTGTACGTGTTTTTGTCTTCTCGGTGTGCTCTCCGTTCAAACATGATTAGTTTTTTTTTTTGGCCGTTTTATTATAATGTATTCGTTAATTTTGAGCTCCAGGCCGGTTATTAAATAAAACATAGATTTTGGTAGTTTTATTTATTACATTTATTGCTGTCGATATTTCGCCTTCAATCTGAAGGCATCTTCAGGACTGAAAAACACCAAATGCATACATATTTACGTCAAATTACAAAAAACTTACATCAAAAACCCAACTTACATTATTGAGTTTTTCCAATCGACTAATTCTATGTGCAGAAAAATATTAACAAACAAGCTCAAAGAACACTTAAACATAAACAAGAGAATTTAGGCAAGTCGAAATACCGTAAATGTAAACAAAAAATATACAAACAACAATACATGTAGTGGTGGACAGTAGGACGGAGAGAATCTGTATGTAGAAAAGCACGGCATAGCATTGTTATTGTCGGACGAAGTACTGGTGGCGGACCGACGAACAATCACATGAACACATAAACACATGACACCTACGTTATTGGTTTTTGTGCGTGAGAATTAAATTGCGATAGACATGAGCGCAATTGTCTGTGTCCGTTTTAAAATTCATCCTTCTATTATTAGGGGTGTTCATGATGTGTAGCATCTCTAGAGTATAACGTTTATTGTAATTTTTATCTTCCTGTAAGATTGCTACATTGTCAAAATCGGGATAATGTCCCATATTTTGGCAGTGAGATGTTAAGGCTGTCTTATTGTCCATAGAGTTATTCCTTAATTTTATGTTAGATT
>NW_023461042.1:0-1040 GCF_013731165.1 Rhagoletis pomonella | reverse complement strand
ATAACCGGCCTGGAGCTCAAAATTAACGAATACATTATAATAAAACGGCCAAAAACAAAAAACTAATCATGTTTGAACGGAGAGCACACCGAGAAGACAAATACACGTACAAGATTTACACTAACATCAAACACAACTATGGGCCAATTTTACAATGCGTAGTTAACTCAGAATCGGGAGTTAACTACAGAATTTTGTACTGAAAATCTCTAGTTAACTGTCGATTCTGAGTTAACTACGCACTGTGAAATTGGCCCTATGACGTTAATACCAAAAAACACATCAAAAGCTTTCAAAATGTCACACAACAGATAGCTAGAACAACAGTATCGACCCAATTTCTGGAAAGCTGCAGAACGAGCGGCTTAACTCCAAACTTCATCCATAATGCTACCAAAAATATTGTCTATACAATCAACAACAATATCAGCAATAACAAGCTGTTAACAATTATCGCCAACTCTGTGTCTGCGTATATACAAAAGGTACAGAGAAAACTACTAAATCTCCTCATTAGTAAAAAACACGATCTACTTCGACAAAAAGGAAAAGAGGTAAAATCACTAAAAGTACATATTAAACAGCAATTAAGTATGCGGGATTATAATGCATTTTTTGAAAGTGAAGAAAGAATAACTCATACACTCACTACATTTATTAAGAAAACACAAGCTAGCAAGTATGAAAAATTAAAAGAGAAACAAAAACAATTACTTAACATTAGGGTTGTCCCAGAATGGTTTTGCAATATAACAAGTACAGAAATTCCAGATGACATTCAGTGGCTCTTATCTTTAGGACCGAAATTCGCCTTACCTATATCCAATAAAGAGTTTCCACTATTTAATATTATAGCAGATGGGGAGAACTGCATACAGACAATTAAAGATAAAGAAAAACAGGAAATGGAAGGAAACAACTTGACGACTTTAATACGCGATTACATAAATAAGATAACATATACAATTAGAGATAAGTTTATTCATAATACCTTTCATTCTGCTAAGACGTTTCTGAAAAACCATGACCAAATTTTAATC
>NW_023461041.1:26217-29467 GCF_013731165.1 Rhagoletis pomonella | reverse complement strand
AACAACTAATGTTTCGTTCTACTGTACGCCCGGGCGCCTTTCATTCAAAGAACGGAGCAAGGTTCAAGATATTATTAATACGACCGAGTAATTCACCATACGCCTCTGCCATAGTATTTGTTCAAAAGAAAAACGGACAGACACGTTTATGCGTTGATTATCGGGGGTTGAATAAAATAACAGTGCGTGATAACAATCCATTGCCGCTTATCGATGATTGTTAAGAATATTTGGAGAATAAAAAATTATTCTCAGTACTAGATTTAAAAAATGATTTTCACCAATTTATTTTATTTATTTACTTATTTAAAGTAGTCTAACACAAGAACCACAGGTTATATTTCAGTGTTAGATACTGAGAATATTACAATATAATACGATATTAAAATGTATAAAATTTGAACTTAACATCTAAAACTTATAAAATTATTCATAAAGTGTAAGATTGAAGAGAATAAAGAAAAATACAGTAATTTAGCGGTTAGAGTTGGGGTGACTGACGCGAGTTAAATAGTTACAAATTTTCATTTAGTCAGCATAGTGTCTAAGTAATGCTATTTTAAAGTGCAATGTGTCCTTAATAGCCCTGAGTTTAAGGGGTAATTTGTTCCATAGGCGAATAGTATAGACGAAAAACTGACGCTCAGATATGACAGAATTGAATTTCAGGTGCAAAAGCTGTTGTAATCGTGACGATTGAGTAATTTGAAGACGATTTTTGAGATGCGGATGCTCCTCTGAGAATAAGATTTTCTGAAGCATTGTAAGGCACTTGAGCTTCAGCATATCGTCGAGTGATATTGAAGTTATCTTACGAGCCCATTGAGAAATGTGGTCATACCGTTTTTTGCAATATATATACCTGGCGATGTTATTGTAAAGCACGTTGAGTTTTTTATTGCATTGACTATCGCTGTTAGCATAGAGTTCGCAACCATACACAGCGTTGGTAGCAAGTAAGATTTCGCGATTAACATTCTAGTGGGCATCGGCGTTAGGTGTTGTGTTGACCATAAATACCTTAGCATAGCATATACTCTACCAATTGTGCTATAGACATGATTATCCCACGTTAGTGTTCTGTTAAATAGTACGCCCAGGTTCTTAGCTACATCAACATATGGTATCACAGTTCTGCTCAATGAAACTGTATCATAAACGTTGAGGTCAAAATGTTTTTTAAAATAGCAATACATTGGGATTTGTTTGGATTTAAGACCAAACCATTGTTACTTGCCCACTCGTGAACGAGGTCTAAATCACTATTAAGGTTATGTATGCATAGGTTCAATGAGTGAAGTGGGCAGCTCAAATACAATTGCACATCATCAGCGTACATTTGAATTTTATTGTGCTTTAATACCTTCGGAAGATCGTTGATGTACAAAACAAACAGTAAGGGGCCGAGAATCGACCCTTGAGGAACTCCTTTAGATATGGAAAGAGAACTTGACATTGCATTGCCTATGTTGACTGCTTGCGATCGGCCGAAAAGATATGAGCTAATTAAGTTTACAGCCGAAGATGAGAACTGAAATAAATTCTTTAATTTGAGACACAGTAGTTTGTGATTTACTGTATCAAAAGCTTTGGAGTGGTCAAGAAGGGTAAGCAAGGTTACGCGATTATTGTCCATATTTATTCTAATGTCATCTGAAACGGTAAGAAGCGAAAGGGTACAGCTTTTCTTATGCCTGAAGCCAGATTGGTAAGCGCTGACCAGGGAATTTTTAGATATAAACGAGTCAATCTGCTGATGCATTATGCGTTCTAAGACTTTAGATAGATATGGGAGAATCGCAATAGGTCTATAGTCACCATTTGATTTCAGAATGGGTATTATTTTGGCTTTTTCCAGCAGTTGGGGAAGACAGCTGATGTAAGAATGTTAATTATTGCGTAGGTAATATATGGAAGAAGTTTCGGGAGCAAACATTTGAAAAACTTCGGATGAATGTCATCCAAACCAGCGGCGTTGGATTTTATAGACAGTACTGACTGGACAACGTCACACTCATCAACACAATTAAAGCTGAAGTTTGACAGCGACCTATACGGATTACAGTTATAGCGCTCATATGCAATATTTTCAAAAGTATTCGAGGAGTCAAGGAACTGCTTATTTAAATCATTTACATTTACAGAATCAAGGACTTGTGCCTTTTCTTTTCCAATCCCTATTTCGCGAATTCGCTGCCATTTTTGCTTTGACCCAATTGCTGCACTGAATCTTTGGACGTAATACATAATTTTTTGGGTTTTTATTGCTTTAATTGTCCCTGTTCGAAGAGTTTTAAAGTCGCTGTAAAGGACATCTGTCCTATGGCGCTTCCACTTTCGGTATGCTCGATCTCGTTTTGAAATTAACGTTTTGATGTGGCTATTAAACCAAGGACGGCATTTATCCGAAATAGTTTTCGTAGCTTGAATAAAGTCAATTTGGTCATTTACTGAAACTATTGTGTATATGGATGCCCAACTCACAGAGTCGACATACTTCTCAAGGTCTTCATATTGGATATGCGCAAAGTCGCGGTAAGAATAGTACTCTGTTTTGCTTGTCAACTCGAAATCAAAAATGAGGTAAATAAGATCGTGCTTAGAAAAGCTTGAAAGATCGAGTTGATCATATAAAAGTACTTTGTTCTTACTATTTACAAAAAAGACATCAAGTAGCGAGCTATTGGTATTTGTAAAATGAGTGGGAATCGAACAGTTCACGGAAAACAACCCCAAATTCCTCATTGCCAATGCGAAAGTGTCATCGCTGAGTAGATCAGAATTAAAATCACCGGCTATTACGATATTGTTAAAAGACAAGGTAAGTTCTTCCAAATAATCAACAAAGTCAACAAAATTAATGTATTTATTTGGCCTGTAAACACAACCTAAGAGGATTTTATTCGATTTTGTTGTTATTTGTAAGAATAGATACTCGATGGGGTTGCTACCCTCTGATTTACAATGAAGCTTGCATGAAATACTAGTGTAGCTGCCGATTCCGTTCCTTTAACTGCCTTTGTTACGCCCAGCGAGATTTGTGAATAGTGTTTCTAGGGACTTAATCGATGCAAGAAAACTAACTGTCTACATGGACGACATATTAATAGCGACTTCCGATTATGCCGAGCATAAAGCATTGCTAGAGATAATGTTGAGACGAATTTCTGAACATGTTTTAAAACTTAATTTACATAAATGCCGTTTTGGATTTCAGACAATTGAATATTTAGGTTATTTAGTTTCCCCC
>NW_023461041.1:19362-26117 GCF_013731165.1 Rhagoletis pomonella | reverse complement strand
CGTTTTGGATTTCAGACAATTGAATATTTAGGTTATTTAGTTTCCCCCAATGGTCTGGCACCAAGTGAATCCCAAATAAATGTCACAAAGAATTACCCTGTACCGAAAAACCAAAAAGAACTCCAATCGTGTATTGGATTATTTTCATATTTAAGACGATCCATACAATCATTTTCGTAAGTTGCGAGACCTTTAAAGCTCAGTTATGCAAGACTTAGACTTGACTTTACTTGAAAATTGTTTATCTGGCAAATGAGCAGCGCGTTTATGTATTTACCCAAAAAAACAACTTCACTTAGAAACTTGGACATCTATAGATTTTTGATTTCTTAGTTAAATTTCTAAGTGCAAAGAGAGCCCTGAGAGAATCATGCTGCCATTTAATTTTTTAATAAAATCCCTACAAATATGCCACATAAATAAATTTTTTGTATAAATGTAATTCATCTGGCAATCGAAAAACAAACTTTCAAATAAAGACAGAAAATAAAACAATCACAATTCGATACGCGTAAATACATTTGTTTTACTGGTAATTTTGTATTCATTCTGGTGTAAAGACAAATTAAACGTTTGCAATTTAGCTGTACATATACAAGTGCTGATATTCAAAAGAAAAATAAAAGGTAATAGGTGACACGCTGAGGAATCATTTCTAGGTAAGTCAAGTTAAGTCTAAGTCTTGCATATCGCATCTTTTACTGAGCATGCTGAAAAAAATGCTGACTTCAATTTTGATGAAGATTGCCTTAACGCTTTTGCCGAAATGAAGTCTACATAGACTAATAAAGTCTCCTATTTTAGCGATATACGTAGATGCCATGTCGCCACTGTTTTAGACGCAAATGACGTTGACTTTCAACTTCAAGTGGCCCAAGAGCGTGACGAAAATATTAAGGAGTTACGAAGCCGTATGGAAAAAGGGGAAGTCAAGGATTTTGTTCTAATAGATGGGCTAGTTTTTAAATTAAAGGGAAATGGTAGCAAGGTCTTAAATGTACCATACGAAATGGAAAACAATGTCATCAGACTCATGCATGGAAAGATATGGCACCAGGCAGTTCACAAAACTTACGATAAAATCTATAGCCATTACTGGTTCCCAAGTATGCGGAAAAAAGTAGACGACTTTATCCGTAATTGTTTGAAATGCATTATGTATGCTACGCCGGTACGCATGAATGAGAGGAACTTACATAATATTCCGAAAAACCCACTGCCGTTCGATACAATTCATGTTGACCATTTTGGAACACTGCCGTCGATCAAGTCAAAAAGAAAGCACATTCTGGTGGTGGTTGATGCATTCACAAAATTTGTTAAATTATACCCAACAAACTCCACTAGTACAAGGGAAGTGACTTCCGCTTTAGATAAATACTTCAGTTATTATAGTCGTCCAAGACGAATTATTTCCGACAGGGGAAGTTGTCTTTAGAATTTTCACAGTTCTTGTTAAAACGCAACATAACACATGTTAAGGTAGCAGTTGCATCTCCTCAATCAAATGGGCAGGCTGAAAGAGTCAACAGAATAATAAAATCAAAGTTAGGAAAATTATGTGACGCTATAAATCACGAAGACTGGTCGAACAAGCTTCTCAAAGTAGAATATGCAATCAACAACTCGGTAAATAGGTCCACAAAAAATACTCCTAGTATGTTGTTATTTGGGGTAGAACAGAGAGGAGAGGAAATAGATGAAATAACAGAATATCTTGATGATAAAGCTCAAATAAAGCAGGGTGATTTACAATTTATGCGTTCAAATGCCGCGGATTCTATAACTCATTCGCAGGAATATAACTTGGAATATTTTCTGAAACATAGTAAGGCGGCAAAGAAATACAATGAGGGTGACTTCGTCGTGGTGCGCAATGTCAATACCAGGGACGTGAACCGGATGAAAATTTCGGTCGGTTCGATTCAGCGGTTCGAACCGTTTTTGCACTTTTGGATTGGTTCGTCAAAACGGGTTTTTTGTCTTTGAACCGGGGTTTCGGTTCAGTTCAACGGTTCGAAAAACAAAAAAATAACGCGGAAGTTTATAAGGGTCAAGTGTCAAGTGCAACAACGCGCAAGGTTAAGGGTCAAGTGTCTGTCCAATGAGGTGGGTTGCCTTTACATTTGATATTGTCACATGGTAAATAAACATGGTAGGTATTACCATGTTTAACAAAAAGAAAAAAGTGGGTGCATTTATCTATTGAAAATTGATTGAAATTAACCTTTAAACCTTTATAAAAAGGGGTTGGTTTTCGGTTCGGATCAAACATTTGTGGAAAATTTCGGTTCGGTTAATGGTTCAGTTAATTAATAAAAAAAAAACGGTTTTCCGGTTCAAAACCGGTTCACGTCCCTGGTCAATACAGAAATCGGAGTTAACAAGAAATTTATACCAAAATATATAGTGCACAAAGTACTGGAAAACGATAGATATGTAATACGCGATATAGACAATTGTCAACTTACTCAACTTCCGTACGATGGTGTTATCGAAGCCAATAGAATTAGGAAATGGTTGTTACCATTCAATGAAGAAGTCAGTTTAGCCGATGAGGAAATCATTTTGTAACGTATTGTATATTAGATCGAGGACGATTTACATCGTAGATATAATAGATATAGATATAATAGATAGATTAAGAACGATAGATAGGTCAAGATTAGATATAATAATTAATCGATATATTTGTGGTATCAAAACAAAATAATCATACATATTGTTTATTTATTAGTTGTACATATATTGTTGATACATATAGATCGTGGTCGGTCTTTCGTCAGGTTGGCCGAGCTGTAAGCTTAGTATGTGTAAACAAACAATTAGTGTAAGTTCACAATAGAAATAATTCAGCCTTTAGAACCAAAAAATGCAACCATGTAACCGTAGCAATAGGATACCCTGATGACGCTTAAAATAAAAACGGTATTATTACCAAGAAACCGAGTGAGTTGGACATGTTTTTACACTATTATCCTAAGACATAAAATTTGGTATATAGGGAAAGAACCTTCTCTTAGTACCCATGAATAGTAATGTTTTACTTTTTTTTTAACAAAAAATTAAATAAAAATGCGATTCAAAATAGGTGGCAACCCTTTTAAAAATGTTTTTGAATTAGGGATCCTTAAAATATCTTCCACTTGATACGCATATTATGATGTTTTAATTAATTTGTAACTAATTTCGAACACTTTGTGTGTAATTTTTCTCTACGTGACAAATTTGGTATGTAAAAGTAAACAGACAGTGTTTAATTTTGCACACATTAGGAGAGGAAACTGGTTACCTCTCTTTATGTGCGTCAATTTAAACAAAAATTTTTTAGAGAAAACTAAACAATTTATGTGTAAACTGTGAAATTGTGAACAAAAAATATTTAGAACTCAAAAAACATTTGAAATTTGTTCTACGCCACACATATGATAAGTAAAAGTAAACAAGCAGTGTTTAATTTAATTAACAGGACATGTAAATGGTCATAAGCACTAACCGCCTAAGTCGTAAAACCTGAATTCGAAAAAAACGTTTTAAACATTTGGATTGTAATGTTAGCCTTATCGGGAAACCAAAATATTTTCGCCTATAACTTTTTAAGTAGCCTAGCTGGCGAGATGGGGATTTCACATACGCATGGAATAGTGGTTGAAGAAAACGATTGCATATTGTCACCAAACATTTTGTGCATTAATATTAAATCATCTACCTAATGTACCAACTAAATGCACTTACCGTCCGCAACAACAATGCAACGGGCCGAACTAAATAAACAAACCACCGCACAAAAAGGAGATGACAAAAAAACCAAGCAACCGGCTGGCTCAGTGGAGACGGCGGGGTTGCTTGAGGGAGAGCAACAGGGCAGTATACCAAATACCTAAGGCAAACTAAGTTCAAATTGGACAGTAACAATGTAAGCTAATATGTACAGTAGATAAACGAGTATGTATGTAACACTGACACTAAAGTGGGTCGAAATACACCAAGCGCAAAAATACTAATTACACAAATAGAAGATTAGACAAAACCTTGTTTTTGAGGCGCACCCGAGGTGAGGTCCAACCAAAAGGTTACGAACCCACTCGTAATACCACCCAAGCTCCCGGGGGTAACTTTAACCCGCCAAGTGACTGGGCTCTGGGTGCGGGATGCTAAAAAGGATGGGATAAGGAAACACAATTGGGGAAGCCTACCGACAACAACAACGTCTAACCACAGGCGCACAAAAAATATACTTATCGGCGGTCGGTGGGCGCTCCGACCGTGGGGTGCTCCTTGGGAATGTGGTTCCCAAATCCGGCGATGACTATAACGCCCCTCTACTGGCGCCGCTCTCCAAAAATTTTGCTGCTACTGCAGTAGTGCCTCGTCCGGCACTTTAAAAAACTGCTTTTTACCAAAAAAACTCCGCTGCCAATAATATTAATAAACTATACTGCGCTCGCAATACGGGTGTTGCCTGACTTGATGCTCGTTCAGATCTGCCCCGGCACGCAGTTGCGAGCCAGGCCGCAACCTACGCACCGGTACGCTAACCGTTGGAGTGTCAGCGCCGGTGTTGTTGGTGCCCGATCAATTGGCGCCGGCCCGATCATTCTAGAAGCGAATTAGGCGCTTTAGCGGTCGCCACCACGGCGAACACAAACAACACCATGTACTTGCCATTGTTATCATACGGCGCACAACAAACAGGTGAGAGCAAAGGCGACACCCCTACTACGGTCTTTCGCGTCATCTCTCATTCCTACATTCTTACTTTCGGTCGGCACCGTTTTGGGGCGGAGTGTCCTAATGGAGACTTTTCCCCTTGGCGGTGGCGCTCCACCGACAAACAACTATTTTTCTCAACTTGAGCTCATCGTAATATTAATTTGGTATTTACATACATATGTACACTTGAGTGTCAGCAGACTTCACTCCTATCGGTTGGAGTGAAAGGAAATAGGTAAATATAACGAAGGGGGAACAAAAGAATATTTTGTTGCGGCTAGTGCGCCACAACCCCTCCCCTTCCTCCTTAAAAATAAAGCTCGCTTTCTTTTATTTCAACAAACCTATTTCCTATCCATCCCTATATGGCCTTAACTCCGTCACATTCCATGTCCCTTTATCCCGACCTGCTTCGTCCACCAGAACATACGTCCATGGCGACACCTTGTTTTTTACTACGAAAGGACCTACGTATTTCGGCGCCGACTTCGGCGCGAAGAAATTTGCTGCATCTGATAAAACGAAATTCTTCCTCCAAACTAGCTCTCCTCTGGTTATCCGATACATAAGCCCTGAGTGTTGTCTTAATTATCTGGTTTATCATTTCGGCCGGATTAGCCTGCGGGGGATAGTGGGCGGTGTACCGGATTTGGGTACCATACGCACCGAAGAGCCCCCGCAGTTCACGACTCCTGAACTGGGGTCCGTTGTCGCAGACCACCGACCGAGGAACTCGAAACTAAAGAAAGACCTGATCATCAAGGATCTTACAGATGCCCTTCGCCGTGGCAGTCCGTAAGGGGAGCAAAAGTGGAAACTTCGAAAAATAATCTACCACCGTTAAAATATACTGGTAGCCCTGGGTCAACTTCACCAAGACCCCTACCAGATCTACGCATATCATTTCCCAAGGCTCGACTGCCTTGGACCTATAGATCATACCCCCAGCTGGCTGTGAATTATCAGGCTTAACCTGCTGACAAACTTTACAATTCTTCGCATACTTCGCTATATCCGCCTTAATATGTGGCCAATAAAATTTTTGTGCAACCCTAGCGAAAGTTTTTCTGACACCCATATGACCCGCCAACTGGTCATCATGACTACTCTCCACGCTGGGTATGACAGGGGTTCCTCTCACTAGTCACTGGTCACTGGTCACTAGTAGAAACTTCAGAAACAACCGGTACACTCCTGGACAACATATCCGGAACCACATGTTCCTTGTCCTTCCGGTGCAAGATATCAAAATCGTACTGCTGCAACGCGCTAACCTACCACAGGGATCCTTCAAATTATTTAGCCAAACCAGAGAATAATGATCCGTAACAACTGTGAAACTGGCGCCCTCAACATATGGTCACAATTTCTCAACCGCCCACAGGACCGCTAGACACTCCTTCTCTGTCGTTGAATAAATATTCTCATTCTTATTCAGGGACCTACTCAGGTATGCTATAACCCTCTCACCGTCCTCAAATCTCTGGGTCAACACTGCTGCTATACCGAAATCAGACGCGTCTGTCTGGATTGTGAAAGGCCTGTCACTAGGCATTCCTTCGCCTCCCTAAAGCTCCTATAGCAAATAATAAGTTATTGGTTGGAGTTTGATCACCAATTGGTTTACTTTATTGATTTCACTTTCTTTTATACCAAATTCTTACACTAACACTTACAAATTATTTACGAACTAGAATGTATACAAATATACTACTAATACCTACAAACTAACTACATAACTCTAAAATATGCTAAGTCAACATATGGTTGCAATAAATATATAAATATGTCAGTCGCATTGACAAACTGACGTTGTGGATCAGTTAGTCACTGCGACTGTCTTTGGCGGTGTCTTTGACCGTCCGCACAAGTGTAACAAGATCCTCGCTATGTGCGATGAATGCAGTCTTTGCATAAACTCCCGCTGAGTTCAATGTAACTGATTTGGGTAAACTGTTGTTTGTGTACATTCCTATTTGTTTATACATTACTTATGTGCACATGACAATTAAAGTAAAAAGGGCGATCTGCTTATGCTACAC
>NW_023461041.1:10818-19262 GCF_013731165.1 Rhagoletis pomonella | reverse complement strand
GCGGTGTACCGGATTTGGGTACCATACGCACCGAAGAGCCCCCGCAGCTCACGACTCCTGAACTGGGGTCCGTTGTCGCAGACTACCGACCGAGGAACTCCAAACTAAAGAAAGACCTGATCATCAAGGATCTTACAGATGCCCTTCGCCGTGGCAGTCCGTAAGGGGAACAAAAGTGGAAACTTCGAAAAATAATCTACCACCGTTAAAATATACTGGTAGCCCGGGGTCGACTTCACCAAGACCCCTACCAGATCTACGCATATCATTTCCCAAGGCTCGACTGCCCTGGACCTATACACCATACCCCCAGCTGGCTGTGAATTATCAGGCTTAACCTGCTGACAAACTTTACAGTTCTTCACATACTTCGCTATATCCGCCTTAATATGTGGCCAATAAAATTTTTGTGCAACCCTAGCGAAAGTTTTTCTGACACCCATATGACCCGCCAACTGGTCATCATGACTACTCTCCACGCTGGGTATGACAAGGGTTCCTCTCACTAGTCACTGGTCACTGGTCACTGGTTACTAGTAGAAACTTCAGAAACAACCGGTACACTCCTGGACAACATATCCGGAACCACATGTTCCTTGTCCTTCCGGTGCAAGATCTCAAAATCGTACTGCTGCAACGCACAGGGATCCTTCAAATTATTTAGCCAAACCAGAGAATAATGATCCGTAACAACTGTGAAACTGGCGCCCTCAACATATGGTCGCGATTTCTCAACCGCCCACAGGACCGCTAGACACTCCTTCTCAGTCGTTGAATAAATATTCTCATTCTTATTCAGGGACCTACTCAGGTATGCTATAACCCTCTCACCGTCCTCAAATCTCTGGGTCAACACTGCTCCGAAATCAGACGCGTCTGTCTGGATTGTGAAAGGCCTGTCACTAGGCATTCCTTCGCCTCCCTAAAGCTCCTTTCACAATCTTCGTTCCACTCGAATTTTCGGTTTTTCTTCGTTAACTCGGTGAGGGGCCTAACTAGCTCCACGAAATCCTTTATAAACCTACGGTACCGTGATATTGTACCTATAAAGGACCTAACCTGCTTGATATTCTTGGGTCTCTCGATGTTAACCATCGCCTGTACTTTCTCTGGATCCACGTGCAGACCGTGCTTGTCTACCACGTAGCATAAATATTTTAGCTCTGACCTACAGAAATTGCACTTCGCCCCATTCAGTCTAAGTCCTGCCTTAGCTAACCTATCTTAGTCCACTTGTAAAATCTCCAAGTGCTTTTCAAAGTTATTAGTAACGATGATAATATAATCGAGATAAACAAAAACATGGGGTTCCAACTCTGTGCCTTTCACCGAATCTATAAATCTTTGTTAAGTCGCAGGCGCAACCCATATGGCATTCTCCTAAACTGGAAGAGACCCCTACCTGGTACCGTGAACGCCGTGAAGGGCCTCGACCAGTCCTCCACCGGCACATAAGCAGACTTAATGTCTAAACCGGACAAGAACCTTGCGTCCCTGAGCTTGTCTAAGGTCGCTGAAACATAAGGGAGGGGGTAGCTATCCTTCTCGGTGCTTTTATTTAAAACCCTATAATCCACACAAAACCTATAAGACCCACCCTTCTTTCTAATCATAACTACATGGGACGCCCAAGGACTATGTGACATCTCAATGACACCCTTGTCGAGCATGTCTCTTAATTCCTCGTCCATACGCGACTGTATGACGGGAGACACGGGGTAATAACGTTGTTTGACAGGTTCGACTCCTGCCTTGACCCTAATCCTATGCTCGACAAGGTGGGTTCGACCTAACCCTACTGGCATAGCCTTGAACGCTCGGGCGACTATCTCCTCTAAAGCCCTAGCCTCTCTGCTTCCTAGTTCGGAGTGGTCCACTATCGCCGCCAGCGACTCCGGTTCCGGTTAAGAAGAGCTCCACCTCATCTTCATCATATGCGTGATGATACCCGCCTTGGTCCAAAAATCGACACCATGCATAAGATTCTGAGGCAAACCAGGGACTAGAGGCACTCCAGGAGGACCGACTTGCCCTCCACCTCGATTGGCAACGAAACCGAACCTAAAACTGAAATATGGCCTCCATCCGCCAAAGTCACTTTTAGAGAGTTGGGTAAAGAAGACACCCTAATGCCCCAAGAACTCAAAATACTCCACCCGAATTTACCGATCACCGTCCTCGTCGCTCCAGAATCCAACAACGCTCAAAAAGTTGAACCAAAAATTCTTATGTCTAAATACGGACGCTTATCGAAGCCATCCGCAGCCAAAGAGTATGCTAACCGAACATTCGACTCACCGAAACCTACTTTAGCCAGCTGGGAGTTTGCAGGATTACTAACTCGCCCTATTAGACTACCCGACCTGCCGTCTCAGGGGTCTACCTCCAGTTTGCCGATTTCATTGCCGACCGATCATTCGACTTCGAATTTGACCAACTATTAGCCCTACTATTCTACTTCGACTCCGACTTAGGCTCCGACCTAAACGAGTTGTGGTTCCGCCGACCACCTCCACCCGGGCTACGCTGGGTACCATGGGCACCATTCCGCTTCGCTGCACACACCGGGCAGTCCCGCTTCATGGCCCCAGGCCTACCACAGCCGAAGCACTTTATCCCCTTCCTACATTCGTCTGAGACATTACCGAACCGCTTACAATTAAAACCACGGGTATTAGGCCCCGCCCTAAACCCTTCGTTGTCCTTTGGTTCCGCCACCGCTGCAACCTCTACATCCACCGAAGCATTGGCCAGGTCAGGCTCCAATAGACCCTTGGCCTTGTGACTCGGTAGGGGGACAAAAGCTTCAACCGACGACCTAACCGATTCCAACTTCCTACCTAACGCGGCTAGTTCCGCCACTGACCCCGGTGTAACTAGTCCCAACTAGTCTTGATAAAAGGGGAGAAGATTCGCCCTGATGATCCCTAACATCCTACTCTCGGACAAAGGCTCCTGCAACCTACCAAACATGATTTTCATCGCCGCCACATACACTCTGATGGACTCATTCGCCCGCTGAGTCCGCCGGCCTATACCGTCCATCAACAAATCGTCGTAGTTAAGGGACAGAAACTCAACTTCAACTCCCTGACCAGTTCCTCTCAGCTACCTAACGAACGCCTGACCGACCTAAACCACAACAGCGCCTTATCCGAAGCGCCTTACACAAATAGAAGATTAGACAAAACCTTGTTTTTGGGGCGCACCCGAGGTGAGGTCCAACCAAAAGGTTACGAACCCACTCGCAATACCACCCAAGCTGCCGGGGGTAACTTTAACCCGCCAAGTGACTGGGCCCTGGGTCGGGGATGCTAAAAATAATGGGACAAGGAAACACAATTGGGGAAGCCTACCGACAACAACAACGTCTGACCACAGACGCACAAAAAGTATACTTATCGGCGGTCGGTGGGCGCTCCGACCGCGGGGTGCTCCTTGGGAATGTGGTTCCCAAATCCGGTGCTGACTATAACGCGCCTTACCCGAAAACTAGTCGACCGCGCAGGGACCACACCGCGGGCCTCGCTCAACTCGACGACCCTCTCCTTAAACGCGTGAACCGAAAGTCCCGACTTCTCACCGTCGAAGCGCACGTCCCACTTCGAGAGGTTTTCCGGCTTCAGAGTCCCGACTGACTCCACTGGTTCGCGCGCCCGCTCCTCGGCCAACTCTCCGGGTGCCGCTGCCGATTTTACCGTGTTTTCCTGCGCCCGATCCTCCGTACGCCCCGGCACGTCCTTCTCGCCACCCACCTCCTGCAGGTCGGCTAAGCAAAGCATCAACTTGCTCTTAATATCCATCTGCTGGGCCATTTCTGCGTCGTTGTTTGGTTTCGCGCGCCCTATACTAGCTAAGCACCACTCCAGCTTAGCCATAGCCTTGGCCCCGGTCGACGGTTTTGCGCCCTTAGCCAACTCGCCCATCAACGCCTCGACCTCCTTCAGTTTCAGTTCTACCGCGTCCCGGTCCTCCTCAAAGCTAAACGGGTAATCCTGGAAGAGGTCCACCGGCCGTCTTCGCTCCAAAAGCCTAGACGCACGCAACGACTTCCGCATAGCCTCCACCGACGAAACCGAGAGACCCCGAGCCTCCATCTCATACGCCAACTCCTCTTGATGATCTATTAATTTCCATACCGAATAAAGCCGCGAAAACCAGCAAAAAAACTAGTGAAATAAAATAAAATCAGCAGAAGCAAAAAAACTCTTTAAAAATTCTAAAGGAAACCAAATAAATCAAGGAAACACAACCGAAAAAACCGAATTAAAATTCGAAAACAACAAAAAATTTAATAAAACCGCAAAAAACTAAAAAATTTAATAAGAACCCTAAAATACATTTTACGTCTAAGACTAGTTATGACTCACTTTAGACCACTTCGCGACCGGTTGGTTGGTATCCTAATGCCTACACCTTAATTTGCTGCTGGGAAGTAAGCTGCCCTATACTGGCACAACAAAATGACCCTATAATGCGAGACAACAATAGAGCCTAACCACAAAAAAAAAAAAAAACAGAATAACACGTACTACCAAATAAGACGGCACAAGCAATCACAATGTTTGCTTATAAACTAAGTTACAATTTACGTTCAGGTGTATATATTCTTCACCAAAAAAAAGTGGAGCGGCCAAGCTAAGTTATCAATAAGTTTTTGTTATATATCTTCGATAAGCTTGAAAATGAAGGCAAAATGCTCGCAACCACTTGGGAGTTTACTCTGAAGCGCTTTAATCTTTTCGTTGGTTTTAATTTGTTTTAATTTTCCCGGCCTAACACTTTTGCACTACTACTTATCACTTTACACACGCCGAATGTCCGTCCGCACTTTATGTAAACGCACGCCACTAATTCTAGCCAGATAATGGGCCGGTCCTGAAAATTTCCGCTGACGCACAGTCTACAGTACAACACTCCGTATGGCTCCGTGCCGCCAAAAATTACCACTTGATGTTCGCCCGACAACCTGTAAACAAAATACACCAAACGTGCGAGTAATACGGTCTCAAAATTTCGCCAAATATGGACAGACTCACGGTTCTCCTCGGAATACTACCGTTTCGTACGTATAAAAGAAAAAAAAAATGTTTACCCTCCGATTCCGTTATCACGAATCGTTAACACAAAATCCGCTTGAATTCCTACTGCCAAAAGGTTAAAAAAAGAAAAAACATATTAAAATCCAAAATGCCAAAAATAAAATTTATACCACAAACAAAAAACGTGACCCAGCCTAATCTACACAATATATAAACGCCACTAAACAAACTATGTGGGGGGATAACAACAATACTACAAACTACACAAAATATATTTACGTATGTATGTATATACGCGTAGCACAGCACTTTCCACTACACTGTTTCTCCTTAAATTTCTACGCCAAACTCTCACCTTAATAGGTACACCTCCTTGTCCTGGAAACCTGCCGGAAAAGATCCCACGTAGCTCGATTCTTCTAGAAATTAAATTTCCTCTAACGACGAGGGCCCCACTTTGGGCGCCAATTTGTCACCAAATATTTTGTGCACTAACATCAAATCACCTACCTAATGTACCAACTAAATGCACTTACCGTGCGCAACAACTATGCAACGGGCCGAACCAAATAAACAAACGACCGCACAAAAAGATGACAAAAAAAATCAAGCAACCGCCTGGCTCACTGGAGACGGCGAGGTTGCTTGAGGGGGAGTAACAGGGCAGTATGCCAAATACCTTAGGCAAACTAAGTTCAAATTGGACAATAACAATGTAAGCTAATATGTACAGTAGATATACGAGTATGTATGTAACACTGACACTAGAGTGGGTCGAAATACACCAAGCGCAAAAATACTTATTACACAAATAGAAGATTAAACAAAACCTTGTTTGTGGGGCGCACCCGAGGTGAGGTCCAACCAAAAGGTTACGAACCCACTCGCAATACCACCCAAGCTGCCGGGGGTGACTTTAACCCGCCACGTAACTGGGCCCTGCGTGCGGGATGCTTAAAAGGATGGCATAAGGAAACACGATTGGGAAAGTTTACCGACAACAACAACGTCTGACCACAGACGCACAAAAAGTATACTTATCGGCGGTCGGTGGACGCTCCGACCGCGGGGTGCTCTTTGGGAATGTGGTTCCCAAATCCGGTGCTGACTATAACGCGCCTCGACTGGCGCCGCTCTCCAAAAATTTTACTGCTACTGCAATAGTGCCTCGTCCGGCACTTAAAAAAATTGCTTTGTACCAAAAAAAACTCCGCTGCCAATAATATTAATAAACTATACTGCGCTCGCAATACGGGTGTTGCATGACTTGATTCTAGTTCAGATCTGCCCCGGCAACAGTTGCGAGCCAGGCCGCAAGCTACGCACCGAGACGCAAACCGTTGGAGTGTCAGCGCCGGTGTTGTTGGTGCCCGATCAATTGGCGCCGGCGCGATCATTCTAGAAGCGAATTGGGCGCTTTAGCGGTCGCCCCCAAGGCACACACAAACAACACGATGGACTTGCCATTGCCATCATACGGCGGACAACAAAAGTGCCGCAATAGGTGAGTGCAAAGACGACACCCCTACTACGGTCTTTCGCGTCATCTCTCAATTTGAGCTCATCCTACTATTTATTTGGTATGTACATACATATGTACACTTGAGTGTAGGTATACTTCACTCCTACCGGTTGGAGTGAAAGAAATAGGTAAATATAACGAAGGGGGAACAGAAGAATATTTTGTTGCGGCCAGTACACGACTATATATAACTCCATTCTTTTCTAAGTCGACTTAGGCGATTATTGCTTGTGACCACAGATATATTCTGCATACACTAAATTCTTCTAAATCTTATCGCAATGCGCAACCTAGGCAAGCTCACGCCCATTTCCCTGAGCCAGATCGTAGCTAAGCAAGATATACAGATCAGCCTAGGAAGCACATACCTACAACATTCTCTAGTCTTGGCAGCAGTTAGGAGATGACCGTTACTCAAGCGACCAACACAAAAACAAATTTAACCTATTACCGAATACACAATGAGTACCGATACCAATAGGTATCGATACTTTAGGTCCGATATTTTTCACGCATCGATACTTTTTTCGATATTACTTGGAAGTAAAAGTATCGATACCTGCATGGTATCGTTTCATCCCTGTATATAACAAGCGCAATTTGCAAAAACTTGCTTTGATTTTTTGAAAGTTTGTTGCTAACCGTCTCCTGCATTTTATTTCATAAGAAATTCATGCGTATATGGAAATAAGTTCAAAAATCCGTCACCAATATAATGATCAAAAAGCAACGCGATTTCTTAGACGTTTGAAACTTGCACTTCATTAGACTAACATTGAATGGGATACAAAACTGCATACTCAAAATTTTTCTAGAGCTTCTGAATAAAAAGATGAATTTTCTGATGAAACTTTTTAAATTTTTGTGAACTTTATATAAAGTGTGAAGCTTTGATTTATATGTCAATGTTATTGTGGCTTATTAACATTTTTATTTTTAACATTTTTATTGAGCTTTGTACCACGATTGTTTAGAAGTCTGATGAAGAGATGTGGTGATCTCCGAAATAGCGGCTATAACTTTTACCGCTTAGATTTTGTTGCTTTTTCAATTTTCCCTAATAAACAATCGTGGTACAAAGCTCAATAAAAATATTAAAAATAAAAATGATAATAAGCCACAATAACGTTGACAAATACATAGTTTAGGAAGAGCGTGCCTTCAACTATACAAAAAAGCAAA
Source organism: Rhagoletis pomonella (assembly GCF_013731165.1). Classification (NCBI taxonomy): domain Eukaryota; kingdom Metazoa; phylum Arthropoda; class Insecta; order Diptera; family Tephritidae; genus Rhagoletis; species Rhagoletis pomonella. The sequence goes on along the minus strand of NW_023461041.1, from coordinate 11,516 downwards.
TAAGCAAATGTATGTATAGAATTGACAACAAAAACCACGCTGTCGAGTTTAAACAGCGGCAAATCAGCTGCGCTTGATAGTAGTTGGTTGAATAAGGAAAATGAATTAGCAACAAGAGTTTACGGGATGTACATAGCTCAGTAGTTAACGCTTCTGACTTTGAACATCGAATTCGCAGGTTCGATCCCTGCTGAAGTCTAGAAAAAAAAAGTCTCATGAAGAGATGTGGTGATCTCCGAAATAGCTGCTATAACTTCTACCGCTTAGACTTTGTTGCTTTTTCAATTTTTCCTAATAAACAATCGTGGTACAAAGCTCAATAAAAATATTAAAAATAAAAATGTTAATAAGCCACAATACCATTGACAAATACATAGTTTAGGAAGAGCCTGCTTTAAACTATACAAAAAAGCAAACAAGCAAATGGATGTATAGAATTGACAACAACAACCACGCTGTCGAGTTTAAATAGCGGCAATCAGCTGCACTTGGTAGTAGTTGGTTTAATAAGGAAAATGAATTAGCAACAAGAGTTTACGGGATGGTACATAGCTCAGTGGTTAACGCTTCTGACTTTGAACATCGAATTCGCAGGTTCGATCCCTGCGGAAGTCTAGAAAAAAGAATTCTGATGAAGAGATGTGGTGATCTCCGAAAAAGCTGCTATAACTTCTACCGCTTAGACTTTGTTGCTTTTT
>NW_023461041.1:4506-10808 GCF_013731165.1 Rhagoletis pomonella | reverse complement strand
AAGCTCAATAAAAATATTAAAAATAAAAATGTTAATAAGCCACAATAACATTGACAAATACATAGTTTAGGAAGAGCCTGCCTTAAACTATACAAAAAAGCAAATAGGCAAATGGATGTATAGAATTGACAACAACAACCACGCTGTCGAGTTTAAATAGCGGCAAATCAGCTGCACTTGATAGTAGTTGGTTGAATAAGGAAAATGAACTAGCAACAAGAGTTTACGGGATGTACATAGCTCAGTGGTAAAGGCTTCTGACTTTGAACATCGAATTCGCAGGTTCGATCCCTGCTGAACTCTAGAAAAAAGAAGTCTGATGAAGAGATGTGGTGATCTCCGAAATAGCTGCTATAACTTCTACCGCTTAGACTTTGTTGCTTTTTAAATTTTTCCTAATAAACAATCGTGGTACAAAGCTCAATAAAAATATTAAAAATAAAAATGTTAATAAGTCACAATAACATTAACAAATACATAGTTTAGGAAGAGCCTGCCTTAAACTATACAAAAAAGCAAATAAGCAAATAGATGTATAGAATTGACAACAACAACCACGCTGCCGAGTTTAAATAGCGGCACTTGATAGTAGTTGGTTGAATAAGGAAAATTAATTAGCAACAAGAGTTTACGGGATGTACATAGCTCAGTGGTTAACGCTTCTGACTTTGAACATCGAATTCGCAGGTTCGATCCCAGCTGAAGTCTAGAAAAAAGAAGTCTGTTGAAGAGATGTGGTGATCTCCGAAATAGCTGCTATAACTTCTACCGCTTAGACTTGGTTGCTTTTTCAATTTTTCCTAATAAACAATCGTGGTACAAAGCTCAATAAAAATATTAAAAATAAATTTGATTTATATGGTTTACATTACAGAATGAACTATATTTTCATAAATGGGAGGTTCCATGGGTAACTGAACCTCAGTGCCAAAATTATTTTCTTTATAAAACGAACAAACGTGTGGATAAGACATTTGTATAAATGTTGAATCAACCAAAAAATAACAAATTAGAACTTCAAATGCATTTTTATTTCCTTTTTTTACGTTTTGAAATCGAGTTCTAAGTAATTTGTGTAGGTTTTAAGAAGGTTGTTTTGAAAGTACTGTCAAATAATTTGCGATTCATAATTTTAAGTGTTTGGCAAGAAAAACATATGGTAGAACGCATCCGCTTTTAATAAAAGTACCAGGTTGACCGAGCTTTGCCCGGAGTGCATATACTTTTTAAAGTTTTCAAGTGGCAGTAGGCAACTGGCTGAGTCAGGGGGATCGTCGGTTCGAATCCTACTGAAAGCAGTCTGATGAGGACATGTGGTGATTTCCGAAATAGCTATCACTTCTACCATTTTTTCAAATTATTGTTGCTTTTCCACAATAAGTTTTTCATTAAAAACGGCCTCAAGCTCAATAAAAACTGTTGAATATAATTGTTATAAGGCCATAAAATAACAAAACAATTAATTTAAGGACGAACACACCTAAAAGTTAAACATTCTAAAAATAGAACTATTAACAAAAACCAACAAAACCAACAACCACATGATCAAGTGTAAATTGCAGCGGAATAGCTGCGCTTGATTATGTTGGCTTAACAAAAATGAAAAAGTGGGAAAATATCAACGATAATTTACAGGGCGAACTTAGCCCAGTGCGTAGGCAACTGGCTGAGTCAGTGGGATCGTCGGTTCGAATCCTACTGAAAGAAGTCTGATGAGGAAATGTGGTGATTTCCGAAATAGCTATTACTTCTACCATTTTTTAAAATTATTGTTGCTTTTCCACTATAAGTTTTTCATTAAAAACGGCCTCAAGCTCAATAAAAATTGTTGAATATAATTGTTATAAGGCCATAAAATAACAAAAACAAATAACTTAAGGATGAGCACACCGAAACGTTAAACATTGTAAAAATAGAATTATTAACAAAAACCAACAACCACATGATCAAGTGTAAATTGCAGCGGAATAGCTGCGCTTGGTTGTGTTGGCTTAACAAAAAGGAAAAAGTGGGAAAAAGCAACGATAATTTACAAGGCGAACTTAGCACAGTGCGTAGGCAACTGGCTGAGTCAGTTGGATCGTGGGTTCGAATCCTACTGAAAGAAGTCTGATGAGGAAATGTGGTGATTTCCGAAATAGCTATCACTTCTACCATTTTTTCAAATTAAAGCATAGTTCACTCAAAATCGGTACGCATGAAATGGGTTATATCTTTTTAATAGGTTTTCAGAAAATAATATTTAATATGTTGAAATAAAGGGAAAACATTCCGTTATAGATACATGTTAGCGAAAGTTTCGTATTTTGGTTGGATAAATAAATAAGAGACAATTTCTTTGATAATGATAAAATTATTCTGAACACCCGTTCTAGAGACTTGTGTAGTCAACTTGCTCTACTAAATTATCTTTAGTTTATGTTTTTGAACAGCTCGCAATATCTACTAATTTTGTTTGAAATAAATACCATGTATTTTTCGATTTGACGTAAATAGGTCATATTCGTAAATTGATGATTTCCAGAACTTGATTCATATCATTGTCTTCAAACCGATTTAAAGTTACCTGTGAATAATAAGTTTTCATAAAAACCAACCAACACTTTACAAAAGGTCCAAAGTAAATGATACAATGGAATAACACTTTGTGCAAACGCTCCTTTTAGCATATTTCTATACTGACTTTTCCAAAGCTTTCGATAAGCTACTGATTCACAAGCTAGCCTGTCTCGGCTTTCACTCGATTTTCTTGCAATGGCTTAAGTCGTATTTAAGTAATAGGTGGTGTATTGTCTCTCTTGATAAGGTGTCTTCTAAGCCCTTCCATGCAACGTCCGGTGTCCCTCAAGGCAGTATTATAGGTCCATTACTTTTTGTCCTGTTCATCAACGACATCTGTTCTTGTTTTTCATACGCTAGGTTTTCGTTATACGCTGATGATTTGAAAATTTATTCGGTAGTGAATTCTGCAAATGATATGTTGAATCTTCAATCTGAGATTGATAATCTTTATTGTTGGTGCGCTAGATCTTCTCTTTGCTTGAATATTTAAAAATGATTTCATGTCACTTACTCAAAATCGCGCCTTATTATTTTTAGAAGCTCTTATAATATTGCTAATCGTGCTTTGCTGACTGTTGATGAAATTAAAGACTTTGGAGTTATTTTTGATGTTAAATTTACATTCAACAATCACATTAACTTTATTATTTCAAAATCTTATGCAAGGCTTGGTTTCGTTCGGCGGAATAGTTCGGAGTACTCCGACCCATACACACTAAAATTGCTTTACACCTCTTTTGTGCGATCTCACCTTGAGTATGCCACTTTCATTTTGCGGCCTTTTCAACAATTTTTAATTAACCGGATTGAACGAATTCAAAAAGTGTTCCTTAGGTATGCATTGCGGTCCCTACGATTCACTGATCCTGTTCCATCATATAATGCTCGTTTACTTGTTTTAGGTCTTAAACTCTTAAAAAGCAGAAGGTCAATTCTTTCTTTAACTTTTATTTATGGCGTTATCCAGGGAGATTTTGATTGTGCTGCCCTTCTTGAAAAAATAAATTTTAATGTTCCAAGAAGGGTACTTCGAAACTTTTACCCTTTTTATGGCATTAATAGTAGAACAAATTATGCGCGAAATGCACCCATCGCCCGCACTTTTAATGAATTTAACCAGATCTCATTCTTTGTCGAGCTTGATTTTTCTTTGCCTAAAGATGTTTTCATTGATCTTTTGAAATCTTTTATATGATCTTATTAAACTATGTTAGTAGTCTGTAAGAATTGTTTGATTATTTGATAGACTATATATTTATATATTAAATAAATAAATAAATAAATATTTCTGGGGTCATATGACCCATTGTGGAGTCTGATCGAGTTTTAATGAGACCGCCTCGATTCTCTTGTCATTTCATAGCCCTTTGACAAATGTGTCAACTTTTATAGATTTAGTTGTAAGAGGATATCACCCAGTTTCTTTTTAGCTTAAAACTTTTAACGTGGGAGTTGACCGAAGTCCAGTTTTAAACATGTTTTATTAGTCATTATTATAAAATACCACATTTGGTGTGAACATTGGGGTAAAGTAAACGGGTGCGGTTTTTGTTATAAAATGTATTTAATCTAACAGAATTTTATATATTATAACTCGACAGGGTTTAACTCTCGCCATAGCTTACATTCGCTGAACTGTGGATAATCGTTTTCCAATTCTCTCGCGCGATCTTCTTCTGATAAGCCGTTTTTTTCTAATTGAGGTAAAGAGACTTATCCTTAAGCTGGTGCGAAATGATGTTTTTTAATGATTAGCTTACCCCGTTAGTTTAAGCAGAAGGAATCTATTCATTGATTTTTGGAGGATAATTATAAGTTTTTGGTATATTTAATTTTAATTTGATTTTTGATCTCGAAATTGTCGGATTTTCGATGAATTCGTTCACTGTTATTTTTTGAGCAGCAACTTCCAACGCGAATAAAACTGTCGAATAAAAAGCCAGTACTGTGAACTTGAAACCTCATAATGGTTGATCTATTGTCTAACGATCTGCATTGCAACTTTTCAATACATTCCAACAATTGCTGTACAGAAATTGCTGGAACGCGTACCGATTTTGAGTGAACGATGCTTTATTGTTGCTTTTCCACAATAAGTTTTTCATTAAAAACGGCCTCAAGGTCAATACAAATTGTTGAATATAATTGTCATAAGGCCATAAAATAACAAAAACAAATAACTTAAACGAGCACGCCTAAAGGTTAAACATTCTAAAAATAGAATTATTAACAAGAACCAACAAAACGAACAACCACATGATCAAGTGTAAATTGCAGCGGAATAGCCGCGCTTGTTTGTGTTGGCTTAACAAAAATGAAAAAGTGGGAAAAAAGCAACGATAACACTGTGAGACAAATGGTAGGGGTCAGTGATCGGGAAGGGTTCAAACTACCGGGGAAAGTTATATCGGTAAAAAAGAAGTTATACGTGTCCCGGCGTTTCGCTGGGTCACGTCTAGGAATCGAGATATATCGATTTGAAGTTAGTAACTATCATATAGGGGAAATTGTCACCTTTGGTGGTCTTTTTTTTGACATAACTCGAGAACCACTAGTCCGATTTTGCTCAAACAAATTAAAAAAAATTAAAAATTACAATTCCTTTAATCTGTGCATATAACGTTTTTCTATATAATCAACAGTTTTGCCGGTAAAAATAAATGTATGAAGAAAAAAAATATTTTTTGCCTATAATATTAAATTTTTTTATTTTTTAAATTCATAAAAAATCCAAAACGGAAAAAAGGCAAGTCGTATTACTTTCACGCAAAGTCACATAACCTTTAAGCAAAATGAGACATAGATCATGAAAATCGATGGACGCGTTTCGCTTTTATTCACAATTAAGTGAAGGTATCTCATTTTGACAAGAATATTTCCCCTATATGATAGTTACTAACTTCAAATCGATATATCTCGATTGCTAGACGTGACCCAGCGAAACGCCGGGCCACTTATACCTTGTTTTTGACCGATATAACATTTCCCGTTGGTTTCATCCCATCCCGATTTTGACTATCGCATAGTGTAATTTACAAGGCGAACTGAGCACAGTGCGTAGGCAACTGGCTGAGTCAGTGGGATCGTCGGTTCGAATCCTACTGAAAGAAGTCTGATGAGGAAATGTGGTGATATCCGAAGTAGCTATCACTTCTACCATTTTTTTCAAATTATTGTTGCTTTTCCACAATAAGTTTTTCATTAAAAACAGCCTCAAGTTCAATAAAAATTGTTGAATATAATTGTTATAAAGCCATAAAATAACAAAAACTAAAATAACTTAAGGAAGAGCACACCTGAAAGTTAATAATTCTAAAAATAGAACTATTAACAAAAACCAACAAAACCACCAACCACATGATCAAGTGTAAATTGCAGCGGAATAGCTGCGCTTGGTTGTGTTGGCTTAACAAAAATGAAGAAGTGGGAAAAAGCAACGATAATTTATAAGGCGAACTTAGCACAGTGCGTAGGCAACTGGCGGAGTTAGTGGGATCGTCTGTTCGAATCCTACTGAAAGAAGTCTGATGAGGAAATGTGGTGATTTCCGGAGTAGCTATCACTTCTACCATTTTTTTAAATTATTTTTGCTTTTCCACAATAAGTTTTTCATTAAAAACGACCTCAAGCTCAATAAAAATTGTTGAATTGTTATAAGGCCATAAAATAACAAAAACAAATAACTTAAGGAAGAGCACACCTAAAAGTTAAACATTCTAACAAGTAAGAAAGTCTAAGTT
>NW_023461041.1:298-4406 GCF_013731165.1 Rhagoletis pomonella | reverse complement strand
CAGTCACATGTGTGTTTACATTACTGACCTTACTCACTAATTATTTGCAGACACACAACAAAGGTATTTGGTATACTGCCGTGTTGCTCCCCCTCAAGCAACCTCGCCGTCTCCAGTGAGCCAGGCAGTTGCTTGATTTTTTTGTCATCTTTTTGTGCGGTCGTTTGTTTATTTGGTTCGGCCCGTTGCATAGTTGTTGCGCACGGTAAGTGCATTTAGTTGGTACATTGGGTAGGTGATTTGATGTTAGTGCACAAAATATTTGGTGACAAATTGGCGCCCAAAGTGGGGCCCTCGTCGTTAGAGGAAATTTAATTTCTAGAAGAATCGAGCTACGTGGGATCTTTTCCGGCAGGTTTCCAGGACAAGGAGGTGTACCTATTAAGGTGAGAGTTTGGCGTAGAAATTTAAGGAGAAACAGTGTAGTGGAAAGTGCTGTGCTACGCGTATATACATACATACGTAAATATATTTTGTGTAGTTTGTAGTATTGTTGTTATCCCCCTACATAGTTTGTTTAGTGGCGTTTATATATTGTGTACATTAGGCTGGGTTACGTTTTTTGTTTGTGGTATAAATTTTATTTTTGGTATTTTGGATTTTAATATGTTTTTTCTTTTTTTAACCTTTTGGCAGTAGGAATTCAAGCGGATTTTGTGTTAACGATTCGTGGTAACGGAATCGGAGGGTAACAATTTTTTTTTTTTTTTATACGTACGAAACGGTAGTATTCCGAGGACAACCGTGAGTCTGTCCATATTTGGCGAAATTTTGAGACCGTATTACTCGCACGTTTGGTGTATTTTGTTTACAGGTTATCGGGCGAACATCAAGTGGGCGAACATCAAGTGGCGGCACGGAGCCATACGGAGTGTTGTACTGTAGACTGTGCGTCAGCGGAAATTTTCAGGACCGGCCCATTATCTGGCGAGAATTAGTGGCGTGCGTTTACATAAAATGCGGACGGCGTGTGTAAAGTGATAAGTAGTAGTGCAAAAGTGTTAGGCCGGGAAAATTAAAACAAATTAAAACCAACGAAAAGATTAAAGCGCTTCAGAGTAAACTCCCAAGTGGTTGCGAGCATTTTGCCTTCATTTTCAAGCTTATCGAAGGTATATAACAAAAACTTATTGATAACTTAGCTTGGCCGCTCCACTTTTTTTTTGGTGAAGAATATATACACCTGAACGTAAATTGTAACTTAGTTTATAAGCAAACATTGTGATTGCTTGTGCCGTCTTATTTGGTAGTACGTGTTATTCTGTTTTTTTTTTGTGGTTAGGCTCTATTGTTGTCTCGCATTATAGGGTCATTTTGTTGTGCCAGTATAGGGCAGCTTACTTCCCAGCAGTAAATTAAGGTGTAGGCATTAGGATACCAACCAACCGGTCGCGAAGTGGTCTCAAGTGAGTCATAACTAGTCTTAGACGTAAATTGTATTTAAGGGTTCTTATAAAATTTTTTAGTTTTTTGCGGTTTTATTAAATTTTTTGTTGTTTTCGAATTTTAATTCGGTTTTTTCGGTTGTGTTTCCTTGATTTATTTGGTTTTCTTTAGAATTTTTAAAGAGTTTTTTTGCTTCTGCTGATTTTATTTTATTTCACTAGTTTTTTGCTGGTTTTCGCGGATTTGTTTGCTTTATTCGGTATGGAAATTAATAGATCATCAAGAGGAGTTGGCGTATGAGATGGAGGCTCGGGGTCTCTCGGTTTCGTCGGTGGAGGCTATGCGGAAGTTGTTGCGAGCTTCTAGGCTTTTGGAGCGAAGACGGCCGGTGGACCTCTTCCAGGATTACCCGTTTAGCTTTGAGGAGGACCGGGACGCGGTAGAACTGAAACTGAAGGAGGTCGAGGCGTTGATGGGCGAGTTGGCTAAGGGCGCAAAACCGTCGACCGGGGCCAAGGCTATTGCTAAGCTGGAGTGGTGCTTAGCTAGGATAGGGCGCGCGAAACCAAACAACGACGCGGAAATGGCCCAGCAGATGGATATTAAGAGCGAGTTGATGCTTTGCTTAGCCGACCTGCAGGAGGTAGGTGGCGAGAAGGACGTGCCGGGGCGTACGGAGGATCGGGCGCAGGAAAACACGGTAAAATTGGCAGCGGCACCCGGAGAGTTGGCCGAGGAGCGGGCGCGCGGACCAGTGGAGTCACTCGGGACTCTGAAGCCGGAAAACCTCTCGAAGTGGGACGTGCACTTCGACGGTGAGAAGTCGGGACTTTCGGTTCACGCGTTTAAGGAGAGGGTCGTCGGGTTGAGCGAGGCCCGCAGTGTGGTCCCTGCGCGGTCGACTAGTTTTCGGGTAAGGCGCGTTATAGTCAGCACCGGATTTGGGAACCACATTCCCAAGGAGCACCCCGCGGTCGGAGCGCCCACCGACCGCCGATAAGTATACTTTTTGTGCGTCTGTGGTCAGACGTTGTTGTTGTCGGTAGGCTTTCCCAATTGTGTTTCCTTATCCCATTAATTTTAGCATCCCCGACCCAGGGCCCAGTCACTTGGCGGGTTAAAGTTACCCCCGGCAGCTTGGGTGGTATTGCGAGTGGGTTCGTAACCTTTTGGTTGGACCTCACCTCGGGTGCGTCCCAAAAACAAGGTTTTGTCTAATCTTCTATTTGTGTAAGGCGCTTCGGATAAGGCGCTGTTGTGGTTTAGGTCGGTCAGGCGTTCGTTAGGTAGCTGAGAGGAACTGGTCAAGGAGTTGAAGTTGAGTTTCTGCCCTCCAACTACGACGATTTGTTGATGGACGGTATAGGCCGGCGGTCTCAGGGGGCGAATGAGTCCATCAAAGTGTATGTGGCGGCGATGAAAATCATGTTTGGTAGGTTGCAGGAGCCTTTGTCCGAGAGTAGGATATTAGGGATCATCAGGGCGAATCTTCTCCCCTTTTATCAAGACTAGTTGGGACTAGTTACACCGGGGTCAGTGGCGGAACTAGCCGGGTTAAGTAGGAAGTTGGAATCGGTTAGGTCGTCGGTTGAAGCTTTTGTCCCCCCACCGAGTCACAGGAAGGGGATAAAGTGCTTCGGCTGTTGTAGGCCTGGGGTCATGAAGCGGGACTGCCCGGTGTGTGCAGCGAAGCGGAATGGTGCCCAGGGTACCCAGCGTAGCCCAAGTGGAGGTGGCCGGCGGAACCACAACTCGTTTAGGTCGGAGCCTAAGTCGGAGTCGAAGTGGAATAGTAGGGCTAATAGTTGGTCAAATTCGAAGTCGAATGATCGGTCGGCAATGAAATCGGGAAACTGGAGGTAGACCCCTGGGACGGCAGGTCGGGTAGTCTAATAGGAAGAGTTAGTAATCCTGCAAACTCCCAGCTGGCTAAAGTAGGTTTCGGTGAGTCGAATGTTCGGTTAGCATACTCTTTGGTGGCGGATGGCTTCGATAAGCGTCCGTATTTAGACATAAGAATATTTGGTTCAACTTTTCGAGCGTTGTTGGATTCTGGAGCGACGAGGACGGTGATCGGTAAATTCGGGTGGAGTATTTTGAGTTCTTGGGGCATTAGGGCGTCTTCTTTACCCAACTCTCTAAAAGGGACTTTGGCGGATGGAGGCCATATTTCGGTTTTAGGTTCGGTTTCGTTGCCAATCGAGGTGGAGGGAAAGTCGGTCCTCCTGGAGTGCCTCTAGTCCCGGGTTTGCCTCAGAATCTTATCCATGGTGTCGATTTTTGGACCAAGACGGGTATCATCACGCATATGATGAAGATGAGGTGGAGCTCTTCTTAACCGGAACCGGAGTCGCTGGCGGCGATAGTGGACCACTCCACCACTAGGTTAGCTAGGGCAGGACTTAGACTGAATGGGGCGAAGTGCAATTTCTGTAGGTCAGAGCTAAAATATTTAGGCTACGTGGTAGACAAGCACGGTCTCCACGTGGATCCAGAGAAGGTATAGGCGATGGTTAACATCGAGAGACCCAAGAATATCAAGCAGGTCAGGTCCTTTATAGGTACAATATCACGGTACCGTAGGTTTATAAAGGATTTCATGGAGTTAGTTAGGCCCCTCACCGAGTTAACGAAGAAAACCCGAAAATTCGAGTGGAACGAAGATTGTGAAAGGAGTGTAGCATAAGCAGATCGCCCTTTTTACTTTAATTGTCATGTGCAC
>NW_023461041.1:0-198 GCF_013731165.1 Rhagoletis pomonella | reverse complement strand
GGTGGGTTCGACCTAACTCTTCTGGCATAGCCTTGAACGCTCGGGCGACTATCTCCTATAAGGCCCTAGCCTCTCTGCTGCCTAGCTCGGAGTGGTCCACTATGGCCGCCAGCGAGTCCTGTTCCGGTTGAGAAAAGCTCCACCTCATCTTCATCAAATCCAAATTGGTCCAAAAATCTACACCAAGGATAAGACCCG
>NW_023461040.1:0-29483 GCF_013731165.1 Rhagoletis pomonella | reverse complement strand
GATTTGGTTACAAATCTGCGTACTGATTAAAAAGTTGAAAATTTGCTAAATTTTATCGAGTTTTGCACAAAGTTTAGAAATTATATTTTTATATTTTGTTGTTCAAAAATATTAGAATGAAAATTGTTGCATTGTGAAAAATTTTCTGTGCCAACACTTTATTCCGGCAGTGAACTTATATTGGAAAAAAAGTAAGAAAGTTTATAAAATTCCCAACCGGTACAATCGAGCTCAGTTTACCGGCACGTCTATGAATTTGGCATACGGTGTAATACAAAAAGACAAAAAGAAAAAGGTTTTCTAAGTAGCTTTTAAATAATTTTAGAGTTCTTGAAAAGGAAAAAAAGTTCTGCATAATTTGATTAAAAAAATTCCAAAATTTTGTATGCTAGATTCACACAGAATATGTACGTGTGGCAAAAAGGCAAATAAAAACTGTTCTAAGTAGTTTTTCAATAGTTCTAGAAGGGGCACGGCGATTGTGTGTATATTTATGAGGTGGTATCGATTCAACAATTACAACAATTACTTGTATTTTGTTTTTACTTTTAGCGGGCCATTGTCAAATTTCAGCTATTCTTTGCCGAAGGGAAAAGGGCGACAGAAAATACAAACACTCTCACGTTTTCACTCACTCACTAGCGAAATAAAAAAATGTTGACAATCACACGCTATTCACAGCTTATGAAAGAACACCGCCTTATGTAAATTCGCCTTGTAGAAGCGAAATTAAAATTTTGAAAAATTACGCCGAAAAAATATTTTTTTGTTTTCAAAAAAGTCGAAATATAGTCTATTACCGACAGGCAATTTGTCAAGAATCAATCCACATCTTCGAAAATTCTCACCCCATGAATTCCATCATCGGAGACCAATGCCACCTATAGTAGATGAGGGGCTCGAATTGATACGTGTCCTTTTCCGGAGCCTGCCCTTAGATGAGAATGAAGACAAAATGTAGTGGATTTACTGATTTAAACAGAGTTTAATAAGGTGCAAACCAAAAAAAAAAAAACAGTAAGAGATTTTCTTTTCTTTTCTTTTTAAGTAATTTTTCACATTAGAAACTTTTCAGTTTTCAGATATAACTAAAATTAATCAGACTGTTCTAGTTCCATTTAGAAACAAAAATAAAATTTTTATTGTATATTCTCGTATATATGTACGTAAATAAACAATGTGATAACACGATTTATTCGACTGTAAAAATTTTACCCGCCCAAAAATGCTACTAAATAAACCGCAAATACGACAAAAAATAAATTTAAACAAGAAATATATATGAAAGAAAGAAAATTGGTAAATCAGTGCTTAGCATTGCTTATCACATACAACATGCCATATTATATGATGGCAAATATAAATAAACACAAATGCTCAGAAGACGTATGACGATTTCGGGCTAAAAATGAGTAGGCAAAAATCATAGCTAAAGCCAATAAACCAGCGGTGATGTATGGGCAAGAAAGCTTAAGGCCTAAATAAGATTTCACATTTCTACTAAACATTTGCAATTGTCCTTCGTATTTAGATATATGTGAATGTCATTGACACATAAGTTTTTCCCGATTTTATTTGGAAGCAAACTTGCATACACACTTATGTAAGTATGTATGTATGTATGTGCATATACACATCATTACCTAAAGGTGAAAAGGTGGCCAGTTCCTTTTTTGAAATGATTGAGGGGAGACGAAAAATCTATGTATTTTCGCGTTATCTGAAATTCTGCATCTCAAACTAAATTTTGAAAAAAAGTTGACTTGGCACCTTTTCCGGTTTAGGTAGCGATATGTATATTTACGTACCTACATATATATGTACATAAATAAATATGCAATTGATGTGCGCCAGTGGCTTTTCCTGGTTAGATCGGCGTATCAACTCAATTAGCTATGCACTTTGAAAGCTTTATATTTGAACATTTAATGGGGCTTATGCTCTTATGTCACCATATCTCACAAGTTAAAGCATAAATGTTACTGCTGGTGTTTAAACTTTTTTTTTGGTTATGACACTCTGGCAGCAAATGTCCGATATGTATTTAATAAAAACTGAAGGAAAAACTAGCAAGATGTCACTTCGGGGATCTGAGAATGAAATTGAGCTATTTCAAGACTCAATATAAGCCAAGACGGCGGACAGCGAATAGAATATCATAAATGCAATAAATAGTGACTTGAGACATCACTTCTTTCACACCCATTGCATCGAGAATTAAACGCGGCTAACTATTTACTTCTTTTGAAAATTCCTCGGAAAATAACAATCAGTACAAGACCAAAAAGTTGGACGAATCAACTTCAACTTCAGAATTAGCCTACAAGATGGGCCAGAAATAATATCCTTTGCACGTCTCCTACCCTAAATTATTCACCGGAACGAGTGGAAAACGCGCTCGAGCCCTTTTGGTACATATAAGTAGGTATGTATACACTCCTAATCACACTACTTTTATCGTACACCACTACATGCTTATTACCACTTAGACCACTTCCTTCCTTTCTTTTTCTCATTATTTGGCAAATAAATTACACCTTATAGCTTTGTCATGACAAATAATGAACTAAATATGTCTAAATTTGTACAGAAATAAATATTAACATTAGGGTGGTAAAATATTTAGAAGTCACTTAATACATTCAAAGTTATCGTAGATATGGTATAGAATTCTTGAAAATCAATTTTTTTCGTTCGGAAAACTCAGGTTTTCTTCAGAAGACTTCTAATAATGACACCCAAGGTATATTTAACCATTTTTTAATACTAAAGATTTTTAATTGGTCCCCCACTTTAGTTTTTGGGGGTTTTTGGCGGATCTATATAACATAGTTACTATGAAAAAATGATTAAATAAATTATTGCGTATTATTATTGGGAATCTGCTGAAGAGAAAAAGATTTTACCGATTTAAAAATATTTAGGGAGATCACACTGTCATAAACTGTTGTATGTCATAAACTTTAGACGGCGAAAACTATATTTAAGGGATTCGCAAGCTAACATAAAAGTTTTATTATGAAATTTCACACAATTAAAAAATAGTTGGTGGTGATTTCAAGTCCTATAAACATTTATTTAGCCGTAAAAACTCTACAACATACAACAATACGACAAGTACGACACCTTGTGAACCATCCAATTGATTTTCAAAAATTCTTTACCATTTTTACGAAAATTTTTTTCCCCATATAAAATACATGGAAAACTGTGAGCGCTTTGAGCGACCTCTAAATATTTTTATACCCGAGCACATAACGGTTGTTTGTAACAGGCAAAACGAATCGAGATAGATATAGACAAATGTTTACATAAATGATCAGGGTGAAAAGAGAAATCGATTAAGCGGTGACTGTCTGTCCGTCCGTCCGTCCGTCCGTCCGTCTGTGCACACGATAACTCGAAGATTATTCACTACTGAAGATTATTCACTCAAAATTGATATTTACAATAACTTTTAGACAAAAAATAAGAATATTATAAATTTTTAAAAAATGGGCGTAGCCACGCCCACTTATGGTTTTATGTGTATATCTTGGCAACCGCTGCGCCGATTTTTCTAAACAAACTTGGCACAGCTTTTGGCCTTGGTACAGCATACCAAATGGCCGAAAATTTTTAAAATCGGACAATAACCACGCCCACATATCATATAAGGGTAATTTAGAGAAATACGAAATCTTCGATAAATCAGTAAATATTAAGCTAATTTATTCAAAATTGACGCTTGCAGCAATTCTTTACCAAGAAATACGTTTATGATAAAATTTTGGAAAATGGGCGTGGCACCCCCCACTTATAACCACATATATGTATCTCGGTAACCGTTCAACCAATGTGTACCAAACTCGGTATGGTTATTGTGCTTGCCACACAAAAGCAAAACATTCAAAATTATTGAAATCGGACTAAAATTATGGCTTTTCATATAACAGAAAATTTTATAAATGCTTGCAACTTCAATATTTATTTCGAAATTTGAGGACGCTAATTTACTCAAAATTGATACACCCCGGCTTACCATCCAGCGGTAGGTTTCGGAAAGGTGAAAAAACATATATTTAATACTTGCGCTGGGTATTTAATGTTCGGCTCCGCCCGAACTTAGACTTTCTTACTTGTTTGATTTCAAAATAAAAATAGGGGTAAATTTTTTCGGTATAGAATAAGTCTAGGTGAGATGAGAGCATACAAATTACGACTTTACTTTTTCACAAGCAGTTTTGGACCACCCAAACATACATACATACATACTTATGTATTTACACTAAGACATAGCCCAAAATCAAACAAAAATTGCGTGATTTTAAGCTGTGGAATAGTTTTTACTTACCTCAACGTACACTTCTACAAAAGTTTACCGACCTATAGAATAATATGTATGTATGTAAATAGTTTTACTGCTGAATTGGGGTTGCATTATTCGGAAAAATGCTTAAATTCTCGTACTTACACGCTACGTGTTGTCATTGCCAGAGCAAAACTAAGTAAATACCTCTCAAAAAGTGGTCGAACAAAGAATTATAAAAGTTGTTACTTAAACAAAATAAGAAGGTTGGGTAGATAAGCTTTTACAACACAGCAACAAAGGGGGGACATCAACATTTTCTAACATAAAAAACACGGCTTTCCAATAGAAATATACAACTTCGCAAGCTAACGACCACTATTTTTTTTTGTTTTTGTTATTCGCTGAAGCGTATTGGGGTTTGTAAATCAACAATAGGAAATTGATTTATAAGCGTAAAAAGTGACTTGTCTGTAGAAAAACGCAACTTTGGATAAGTAGATAACTTAATTTATGACTTCGTAGCATTGAAGTAAAATATTGCGTGTCGCAAGTTAAAGAAAAGCACTAAAATTGCATGTCGTCCATAATGACACATGGTAAGTTAGTTTTGCTTTTGCAATTAAGAAATAAAGAGTGAAATAGAATTCCTTTAAATGTCTGGAGTGGGACGTAATTTGTGCACACCGCAAAAAAGGAATTTCCTTCCTGTCATGTTAGAGCATGTAATTTTCCAAGTTCTGCGACCAAATCCTAATCTAACTCATTTAATTTCACCGAATGCGAAAGCAATTTATTGTGAAGAAAGGAATGAGAAATACCTCAGCACCATAATGTTGAATGGGCGATAAAGTGGGAAATACACCTACATATTTGCGGAATTGTATTCAAACAGCAGCAGCGAGAAAAGCCGACAACACAGCTACAGCACAGTCCATTCTAAAGAATAACAGCACCAGTAAAAATAACGTTTAACAAAAGTCGTTACTACAACTCTAAATATACATGCATACGTACATTAGACTGGGTCTCGAAAAAAGTTTGCAATTACAAAGGGCTTTCCCTTTTGCGGTGAGTTTTGTACTACTTATATTGAATTAATGCACCCAAAAAAATTACAAAGTCCATGCATGCTAGCCTAAATTACTCGCAGGTGTTGGCGGTTGAGTTATCTATCAACAATAACACTTAGCCCGGTTGAAATAGAAATTTTACGCTACTATAGCTTTTCTATCTGTTAATTTATTTTTACGTTTCCGAAGGATATAATTCGATTGCAAAAATGTTTAATGTTATGAAGAGTGAGTGGGGCGACGGGATCGTTCAGACTTTTTGCAGGGTTTATATGCACTGAGATAGGTATGTATGTACACATGTATGCACATGTATATTAGAGTGGTCCAAAATAATAAATTCGGAATTGAATAATGCCGCCACCCCCTAGGATTGTTCTGAACCGAAAATAAATACACCTCTATTTTTTATTTTGAAATCAAAAAATATTTAGGGAGTGCTCACAGCGCTCTAAAGTTTTCCATATATTTTATATGGGGAAAAAACAAATTTTCGTAAAAATGGTATAAAACTCTTGAAAACCAATATTTTTCAATCGTAAAGCTGTGGTTCTCTTCAGGGGACTTCAAATATTAATATCCAATTGCTTATTTAACAATTTTTTAGGATTAAAGATTTTTTATTGGTACCCCCATTGCATTTTGTAGGACCTATAAAATATAGTGACCATGAAAAAATGATTAAAGGAAAAATTGGGTATTATTACTGGGAGTCTCCTGAAGATAAGCAAAGTTTTCCGATCGAAAAATATTGATTTGCAAGAATTCTACACTATTTCTACGAAAAGTGGTTTTTCCCCATATAAAATACATTGAAAACTTTGGCCGCTTTGAGCACTCCCTAAATTTTTTTTTTTATTTCAAAATAAAAAATAGGGGTATATTTTTTGTCGGTATAGAACAATCCTAGGGGGTGGCGGCATTAAAAATGCGACCTTATTTTTTTACATACATTTTTGGACCACTCTAATGTATATGTAGGTACGGTATTTGAAGCTCAATAAGAGTCAAAGAATACGGCCAATAAGGCCCTAAGGACAACCTAAAACAGAAGTCCGAATGTAGTAATTTATGAGGCCAATGAGGGTCATTTACGAGCCTCAAAAGAGTCTGAAATGATTCATATATATGGGGCCAATAAGAGTCCAGTATGGCTCATATTGAGGATCATTTGACGTATGAATATAAGCTTATATAAGTCGACCTTCTGAGGAAGGGAAACACCCTCACATCGAATTTTTAAATTATGTCATTGTTAGCGTAAAAGCTTCGAAATAGGACTCCTTAAAGACTCATTAATGACTCCAAATGTTTGTTGGGAAATAACCAAAATGTTTAACAATTAATTTTTTTTTTCCATTTGCTGGCAAACTAAAAACAAAAAGCATGGCGGGCGATTTGAGAGAACTATTCTACCTTACTATGTTTTTATCATGATTTACTAATGCATAAGTTGATAATCGAATATGAAACCATGTCATGCACATTGTAATGTAATTCCGCATTAATTTTTATACAAACACGTTTGCATATTTTATGAGTATTTTTTAACCCTCACAAATACTTAATCCTTAGCGCGTCACAATTCATAAATTCGTTTATTTATTGCCTATTTTTAGCTTTTCCTGCTGCGCAAAACAGAGACGCGTTTACAGTTGAAGCATTTTATTAATTCGTATTTTTTGTTGCTGTGATATTCACTTTCGTTTTGGTTTAACGTTTCTCTTGTTTCACTTATTACTCCTGACCACTGGAAATAAAGGGTGGAATTGTCATTGTAGTTTTTATTTGTCGGCGCTATTTTTTGTTGCCTTACAATTATTTGACAAGTCATTAACCAATGTTTGACATTCAGCGACACCTTTTTATGGAGTTCACTTGTATAAATAAGTACCCTATAGAAAAAACTTCAATATTAAGGTACTTAAATATATCGATTGAACAAATACAACAATTACTTGTATTTTGTTTTTGCGTTTAGCTGGCCATTGTCAAATTTCAGTTATTCTTCCCCGAATTAAAAAGGGCGACAGAAAATGCAAACACTCTCACGTTTTCACTCACTCACTAACGAAATTCAAAATTTTGACAATCAAACGCTACTCACAGCTGATGAAACAACACCACCTTATATAAATTCGCCTTGCATTGAACTTTTTCACGGGAAAAAGTGTGTCATTACCCTCTCTGACGTGTAAGCTTACTTAGAAATGGCGTTGGCAGAGTAAAAATTTTCGATGCTGAGATTTCTTAAAATAGTCAGAACTGCTTTTTTAATAACCAGGGCACGCAGCTTATGGAACTGGATTTTCTTGCTACTACGATAGAGTAGTTTTGATAAAAAATAAGCTCGATTCAGCCCCTTGATTCCAAATATATCCATTTGATGTTGTCCTTTTACCACGCTTTTTTGCCTTTAATTATATTCCAAAATAGCGCTGCGAAAAAATGGTATTAATATAAAAATAAAATAAGCAATTTTTAAATGATTCAGAAGCGGCCTATAGAAGCGCACAGGCTTCCTATAAAACTGGTGTTTGAAAAATTCTCCCAAAACAAAAAAAAAGGTTCAATGTATCCAAACATCGAGCGGACTTCAAGTACATTTAAGACCGCTTTGTCTTACCTCCAAACACATTGGTTGAAAGATAAACTTATATACTGAATTAAAACTCAAACGAGGAAAATATTTTGTCAAGGATTCAACTGAATTTTTAGTGTACTTTTTCTTGCTTCGTGCCTCTTCCTGCCTATTTCGCTATTTGGTTTTGGTAATCTTATACATTCACAGGTTCTTAGGTACAAAAAATCCATTCCCTGCATATAGCACCAGAAATTACAGAAGTTCGGTATTCCGAAAATAAGTTAGGTTTGCGGCTTTCAAATCTTGGACTTATAATTGTTTGTGATAATTAGTAACTCTTCATGCTGAAACGGCCGGATGGATTTAATTAAAAAGGTGTTTTGAAAGCTGTATTCCAAAAATATTGATGGACACAGATGCCACCTGCTTCAAGGACAATTTAGTTATTAACTTGAATAAAATATTGTAATCCACATTATTTAGAAAATATGATAAAAAAGGTTTTTCATAAGCTACACGAAAGTTTAGACTCATTTAAATAAATTATTATAACGTGAGTTTCAAGTGAGAGCGTTTTAAGAAAGAGATATTCCAAAAATATTTTTAAGGGCGTTGCCACATAATTTCTTGGTGAAACTCAATTTAGTTAATAAATAATAACGAATTAACGAATAATTACCAGCGCTGTAAAAGTAACGAAAATTTGGAATCCCGTCATATTCGTTACTAAACCAATCAACACCCGTTACTTTTGTATCGTTACTTTACTCGTCACCTATGATACAAGCACTTATATCTCACACGAATCATTGGATCATGAAGAAATTAGCGATAATCTTAAATTTTTATATTAGAATTGAAGTCGGTTTCGTTTTTTGCTTAAAAATTATAAGAGATATATACCTGGAATTTTGTCAACATATAAACCAAGGTACAATATATCTGCTTACGATAAAAAATCAAATTGGTCTTCGCCAACACCTAAATTCAACACCAAACATGAATATTGGCAAATCAGTAGGCAAGTACTTTAGATCCGATATTTTTAGTGTATCGATACTTTCTTACGATAGTTCTTCCAAGTAAAGGTATCGATACCTGCATGGTATCGTTTCATTCCTATATACAGTTCCTGAGAAGAGCCGCATTAAAAATTTTTAGTATCAGTGAGGTGTTACGCCCTATTTTCCGCTAACTCACCTTTTTCTTTATAAGTATGGAAATGATTCGCTTATCTTCAGCTAACCATAAGGGTATACATACATTAGGATGGTCTTTGATATATCGACATCATGGGGCACCGCTCCATTCGAGAGGTTTTGAGAGATGAAAACTTTTTTTAACCCAGAAAATAAGACGTTGACTTCGACCAGCTGTCAGCTCAGCAATTTTATGAGTTTATATGAATTAATTTCACTATATGACAAACTAAAATTGTAATAAAAAAATAGTAACACAAACCCCGGTAGCGACTCCTAAAAATTTTTATGAAATTTTGCAATAAGCGTGGAAGGGCTGCCCCATACAAAATTTACACATTTTTCTTTTAAGGGCCACCTTAGTATATATACATACTAGCATACTTAATTTGTGTTGGTGTCCAATGAAAAAAGTAAAGACGTTATCAGAGGTCAAGCATTGTTTGTTTATTTTTATTTTTTTTTTACTGACCTACGTAATTTCATAAATTAATTAAAATAGCCGCTGTGAGTTTGTAAATAGTTCTTCCTTTGATGTACATGAATACATACTTCAAATACATACTTGGCGCGAAATTAATTAGTAGTGATGCGTTATTCTCTTCTTACATTCCTCTTTTTAGTTTCTTTAGCTCCGCAAACGCACTTTAAAAGC
Organism: Rhagoletis pomonella; assembly: GCF_013731165.1. Taxonomy (NCBI): domain Eukaryota; kingdom Metazoa; phylum Arthropoda; class Insecta; order Diptera; family Tephritidae; genus Rhagoletis; species Rhagoletis pomonella. Next base: position 19,684 of record NW_023461040.1, on the reverse strand, counting down.
CTACATATTTACATGCCTTCGCATTTTTTATTGCATTTTAATTTCTGCTTGTTGTTTATTTAGAGTATTTGTGCTCCCACGAATGTAAGCAGCAGCGCAGATAAAAATTCTTGGAATTTGTTACGTGAGTTTCTGAAATAAGATTTCCAAGTGTTTACTCTGACTGCCGAGCGGCAATAAGGGCCTTATGATCGCCTCGGACTACTTCGAATTCAAGTTGTTTTGGGTTCTATGGTACGGTGTCAACACAGAAAATTGCAAGGCCGATTCGTTACTTAGACAGGGTACTATTAAGCTATCTGTTTGGATCCGGAGGGCATAAAACTTCATGTGGCAACTTGTGGATTACTCCTGGATAGATGGGCTTACCGTCGACTCAATGCGCTCGGCGAAAACCGTAATATGAAAAGTTTAAAAATCTTTTAAGTCTATGGTCGACCGCGAGCGGTCAGAGAAGCTTTTATAGCTGGCTTAGCGTCAACTCTTAATTCTGATAGGTGCACTGACAGGACACTCTGCTTCAGGAACCAATGCCGGATTTTGTGGGATGGAGAGAAATCAATTGAGCATTTCATTTTCCAGCCCAGCCTTCGCTTGATTAAGATTTACAGGGCAATTCTGGCCAAGATAGTTTTAAGTCTTTTGTAAGACAATTGAAACACAGTAGGAAATCAGTTTGAAAGATTTGGTTTATTCTGGCATGAAAGCCTTTAAAAAAGCAGCCTTTCCACCTTTCATCGTGATCCAACAGCCGAGTGTGTAAAGCACTGGCTTGCAATTCGAGAGATCCTAGTTCGAGTCCTCGGGCAGTGGATTCCTTTTGTATCAACATTTTTTTTTTGTTATTAAATTTTCTTTACTATTTAGATTGTATTTTTTTAGGAAATATATATATACGTGTATATATTTTAATTTCATTTTACGTTTAGAAAATTAATTTATTTTCTTATTCTTATAATTTTTTAATTTAATTTGTAGATTTTGTTTAAAAAAGTATTTTTTTGATTTCATTTAATTTTCCGAAACAGAATTTTTAATTAAGTTGTTTTTGATTATTATTTTTTTAATCTTTAAATTTTTTTGTTTTAAAAAGAAAAATACTTTTATATTTTTGATTTCATTTATTATTTAAGAACTTATCTCATTTCTTCTCTTTTTAATATTTTTAATTCAATTTTCTTTTTATTTTTAGATCATTTTATTTAAAAGAAGTCTTTTTAGCTTCATATAATTTTTAGAAACTTATTTAATTATGATTCCTTTTATTTTTTTGTCAGTTTTATTTTTTTTATTTTGCTGCTCTAAAAGGAATCTTTTTAAATTCATTTATTTTTTGAAACTTGTTTTATTATTTTTAGTCTTCAGAACTGACAATTTTTTATGAGTTTTGTCTTTTGCCTTTGCACCTTCTATTTCAAAGTTTGGGGCGAAGTAAGTTGAGGTCAGGTGCAGTGAGTTGAGCTGAGGGAAGGTGAGTTGAGTTGAGGTGGGACGAGGTTAGGTCAGTTGAAATGAGGCGAGTTGATTTCTTAAAATTTTCGCTTGGCGCTCACATTTTAATATTTAATGTACATAACTCCTATATAGTTTAACTAAGTTGGACTTTTCGAACATTTGGCAACCCTTCCCACCGGTATTTTAAGACCAACACCTTCTAAAACCTTTCGTTTGACAATGTGAGTTGAGTTGAATTTGACTTTTTATACAGGTGGCAACCATCTACATGTAGTTAAGTTTCTAAAAAGTGGTAACCATTTTCGGAAAACTAAAACCAGCTATAGGTCAATTATTTGAATTTGACTCCCTCATTTTTTGAAAATCGAATAAACGATACAGAGCCGATGATGTAGCGTTAAATATTTAACGCAAACATCTCCGAATCGATTGAGAAGTTTCCCTTAAAAAAATTCGCCTCTGAATCTAGGGTACTTTTGTGAGGCAATTTCGAAAAAAACATGATTTTTTTTGCCGAACATAGTAGTTGCCTTTACATTTTTCAACATATCTTCGGCATTTACAGAGGCATCTTAATGTAAGACACATCGAAGCTCTTTAATCGAGCATACATTTGTTTTGCTCCAAAGTTCATTAGCCGCAGGTACCTCATTCCAGTACTTACTGACCAGATGTCAGTTCCTAATACCTAAATGTACCACCCTTATAACAGCAAATAAAAGGTGTCCACAAATGATTAAACTTTTGCTAAGGAAGTATTTTTGATTATTCCAGCAAAACTATTTAAATTTTTTTTTTTTATAGCCAAATGTTCAAAGAGTCACAAATATATCAAGAGGGAAAGAACATTCCTTGGCTATTTTTGTTTCGCTTATTTACTGCGCTTTATTATTTTTTCTAAGAAAGTGTAGCTCGTTATCTAAAAAAAATCGTGTAAGTCAAAATTTCAAACATTGTACAAAAATTGGCAAAATTCGATAAAGTTTCATCAGAATTTTGAGCCTTTTTAATTAGATTTCTTAGAAATATTCTGTGTATGCAGTTTGGTAGCCTATTCAATTTTAAATTTTAAGTAGCTAAGACTTATTGTTGATTTTTGGCAATTTTTTTGTGGAAGGTGTTGCTCATTTTCTCCATACAAAAAATTTCGAACATACTTTGTATGGAAGAAACTAAGGAGAACAAAAAATTTCCAAAAATCAACGGTAAGTCCCATAACGGTAAAAAAAAGTTTAGGCAAAGAAAATAGCCATAATTTTTGCTGAAATTTCTCTTCTCTCTTTACATACATTCTCGCCACCGTAAAGAGGTGTCACCGAAAAATGTTAGGTTCTAACCAAGGCATATCAAACAGGTAACAAGACTGGAGCAAAAACCACATTTCCGTGTATTTTGTGGATGCTTCTGGTATCTAAGTATAGAAAACTGTTTCGATTTTTATTCTAGTAAATCAAAGTGTGCCATGTGAAATACAAAAAAAATAAAAATAAAAATTTAAATTTGAAAAAAAAAAAAATAATAAAATGTTTGGTATTTATTTTTTAGTCAATTTGTTTGCTTCTCGATGCATTGATCCATCATTTGCAAGGCCCACTAATTAGCGTTTGATATTTTAGAGACCAAATAATTGGCAATAAATCAAATCAGCTGTTCTACTGGTACTAACTGTTCAAAGTGCCTTAATGCGGCAGAAAGAAAATTGTTTTCCAAAATCGCCTTGCAAAATACTTTAGATTCAGCGGTGTACGGCGAATTTTTTTTTTGTTTGCTTGTAAGGCGTTGTGGTCTAATGTACATACATACAAACATACGTGATATACGGCGATGGCCAAAGAAATACAATGAAACTTAAAAAATTTTCAAACACAGTTTTGTGTTCGAAACTTTTGCTAACCCTTTACATACATATGTACATATATACACATTCATGTTTACGACCCTAAAGTCTAAATAGAAAAACGTAATTTTTATCATGATAAAAACATAGCAAGGTATAACCGTTCTCTCAATTTGTCGGCCATGATTTTTTTTTTGAAGTTTGCCAACATTTTAAAATCATATAAAAGTGAAAATAAAAAAATTAAATTGTTCGAAATTGTTGTTGCTTGAGATTGAAAATGAAAATGTGTGTGTGAGTTTGTGAGTAAATTTAAAAATTAAATTGTTTGGAAACGTCAAGAATTATAAAAGTGACTCTCAGCGGTTCTACCTTACTATATTTTTATCATGATTTTTATTACCCCAATTTGGTTTGCCTTTGCTCTTTCTATTTTACAGTTTACGTTCATTTATTTCTCAGCTTCTTAGCTCCTTAGCTCCTTTAATTTGCTACTTTCAAACTTTCAGTTGATTCAAAATATCGTTTTTTTCTTTAGGATTAGCAATAAAGTAATGAAACAAGAAGGATTTGTACGAACAAAACCGATTAGTCAGCTAACAGATTTTAACCCATTGGAGCTGTTGCCCTTTTCCATTTTATTTTCACTAAGCTGCTTTTTGTTCTTCTGCTGGTATATCGTAATTATTTTTGTATTTTCGCTCAGGTTAATTAGTCATTTTTTATTTAAATTTAATGAGAATAAAGAGCAAAAATTGTTGAAAAAAAAATTTTTAGTTTACTTGCAAACACTTTTTTTCAATAAAAAACGAAAAATTTAAACGAAAGTCATCTTGCTGAAGGTCAGCGGATGACTGGTAAGCGGATTACATATGTACATTTGCTGGTTGGAAATAAGCGGCTTTCTAAAGCACACGGGTAACAGCAACCATACACACTTCATGCTTTAAACTTGAAAAACATGCCCGGATTGTTGTGCTCTTTTATGATGTCCGAAAAATGATTGGTCTTGATTTACACCCTTCCACAATTTCCTTTTTTTTCATAGTCATATTAGAAAAATGCTACTTATGTATTACATATTTATGTATGTACGAGTATGTGGTAAAAAGCTTTTTAAGAATTTCATAAAATTTTAAAAAGTGCATAAAATCACATTTATTACGTATGCGCCTTGTGGTGCTTTTGCTCGTACTTTGCCGCAGCTGTATGCTATACGGTGGCATATTAAATATGCAACAATGCCACGTTTATTTATGATGGCAACAGCAATGTTGGTAACGGTTTTGATAACAGCCATGGTGGGAGTTTCAGTGCTTAAGTGACGCCCGCGACACGACATTGACGTTGACGCCAGATGAAGCCCGTTGTCGTTGTTGTGGGTGTATGCCGTTTCAAAATCACTCATTTTAAGCATAAACTTCAAGCTCATAACAACTCTGCTGTTGTTTTTTTTATGGCGAACTGACCACACTACATAATAGAAAATATTTATTTAGGCAAAACATTGGGAATGGTTTGCTTTAAAGAAGCGTTGGATACTCAGCTTAAAATAAAATCATACGAAATGCGAAAGGAATGTTGGCTACGAAACAGACAATTTGCGAAATTGGAAAATATGCCCAGATCGTTATGAATGCCTGAAAGTAAGAAATAGACATTAATGTAAATATTTTAATTTGCTTAAAATTTCCGGATTTTCAAGAGGTTCTCGTTATTTAAAACCGCATGTATAAAACTCGGTGAAAAATTGTAAAAATGTTTCTGATCGTTTATAAACTTGACTTTATGGCTGCCTTAAAACTGGTCACATAAAGTATTTGCCAAAAATTGGTCTTTAATTTATGGTTGTTTGAAAACGGGGCATAAACTCCTATTTATTCAAAAATGCTATCTACGTATGTTCTTTTGAAAAAAATAATCGAACAAAAACTGAACTTAAATAAGGCTTCGGTCACTGAAATATTGGATATAAATTTCTGGTTATTCAAAAACTAGCATAAAATTTTGTTTGCACATAAAGAACTTCGGAATTAAATTTTTCGTTGAACACAAAGAATTGTGGACATAAAAAACATGTAAATTTTTGTTGTATGTAAAGAAAATCGCACTCACTTTCCTGAACATAAATTTCTCATTACACATAAGAAACTGTAATTATAAAAATACATAACTGGACGTAACATAACATAACTGATATTAAAAAGTCTTTGCAAAACTGGATAATATACTCAGATGGTGACGAATGCCTGAAGGTAGGAAAAGGCCATTTATGTAAACTAGAGTGCCAGTTACTGTCGAAATTCGACAGTTTTTCTAGTTTTTAGCAGCCTTGGAGAGGGTTTCTAGCTTAACACGTAGCAAAACTTATACGATTCAAATTAACTTACCGGAACATCTTCTGCTTTGGAACTAAAACGAAACTAAATTTTTTTTATCTTAGAAGGTCTTTGGACTTCAACAGGACTTAGAATTGACCCGATACATTCCACTTTATCGATAAATATTAATGATTTGATACATATCGATAGTTCGATGAATTTCAGAAACACTAAAATCATATAACTCAACAAAATTCGTTAACTCGACCAATTTCAATAACTGTGAAATTCGAGGGCTCGATAAATTTCGATAAATCAAAAATGTAAATTCTTTGGATACCTTTATAAATTTTTACTTTTGACATCTCCACATTTTTCGAAAACTATCTAAACATTTTGATAACTCGTTACACTCTGTTAAGACGATTAAATTCGATAAGCAGTGATAAATCGATAAGCTTATATAATCTTGAGATTTCGATTAATGGATATATTTTGAAAATTCCTTAAACTTCGATTCGATGAATCAACCAATTTCAGTAGATCAATAATTATCGATAACTCTGTTAGTTGAAAGAACTCCATGCATTACTACAACTCGATAAATTTCGTTAAGTCTATAAATAATGATAATTCAATAAATATCGATAACTTGATACATTTCTTTGACGTGACAAATCTCGATAATCCCACATGTTTTTATAGCTCGATAACTATTCGTAAATTTCGACAACTAAGTTTCTGTGTCTATAAATTTCGACAACTCAATAAACATTGATCAATTTGAATAATTCAATACGTTGTGATAACTTAATAAGCATGGATAAATTTCGATAATTATAAACTTCGATGATTCGATAAATTTCAGTAACTTTTATGGAAAATTTCAATTCAGTTACCCTAATTCTTATGTATTTCTCACTGTCTCCATTTTCGCCTTTATCTCCATTTTCGTCTTTATCTTCACTTTTGCCTTCTTTTTTTGTCTTCATCGTTATCACTTGTTTCTTCATCTTCATATTTATCTTTATTTCAAAGTTTAATTTTAAATACGAAATAAAAACTGCGAAAGAGCTTAAGTTGAACAGGTTGCAAAAACAACCATACACAAATATGGAAATTTTTAAACAACGATTTTAAACCAATTTCGAAACTATAAAAACTCTCCTCATCTACAGAATTACCTTTCCAACGGTGTTCTTGGTTTTGAAATCGGTAAATTTACCTTGGTCTTCATCTTTGTTTTTATCTTTCATATCTTTGCTTTTATCCTTTTCTTTATCTATTCACGTAGATGAGATGTGATGACGGTGATAAGATGTGACGTGATTTTGCGTCATAAATAGGATGTCATGTCATGTGCTGTCATATCCTGTGATGTCATGCCATATGATGTCATACCATATGATGTCATATCATGTGATGCCACGTTATGTAATGCGATGTCATGTCAAACGATGTCATATCGTGTGCTGTCAAGTCATGTGATGTCATACTATATAATGTGATGTCATATCATATGATGTCATGTCACGTGATATCGTGTGATGTGATATCATATTATGTGACGTAATACAATGTGATGTCTCATCATATCATGTGATATAATATGATGTGATGTCATGTAATGTGATCGCATTTCATGTTCCGATTATTAAATCGGTAACCCTGTCGATAACTGTTGCAATAAAAATACCGATAACAATATCCATAAACATATAGAAAAATACAACGATTACAAAATCGATTTATTCATCGATATATAACAATCATCAGTATCAATTATTATACATATCGATAACAATATAAATGAATAAAAAGATAACAAAATCAATTATTTAATCGATTATTATACCGATAACAATATCCATTATTGTATCGATAACAATATCGATTATTATATTGGTTATTATATCGATTACAATAGCGGTTATTTAATCAATAACAGTATCGATAACAATATCGATTATTTTATCGATAGCAATATCGAGTTTTATATCGATAACAATATCGATCTACATCCTCATCCTTTTCTTCATATTTATCTTTATTTCTGCATATTCCTCTTCACCTTTACCTTAAAGTTTTTAAATTTACTTTGATCTTAGTTTTTGCCTGTACCTCTAAGTATCTTTGTTTTTGTTTTTATTCTCAAACCGCTAAACCGCTGAGAACTACTTCCATGTGCATTATTCCCTTTGAATTTGACAATTTACTCCCAACTAACCAACTGCCGCTAAAGAAGTTTCACTTCATAAATTCAAGAAATGTTCTTACCCTTTCAGTTACCCTAATTCTTATGTATCTGTCATTGTCTTCATTTTCGTCTTTATCTTTACTTTTACCTTCTTTTTTTGACTTCATCTTCATTCATTCATTTCTTCATCTTCATATTTATCTTTATTTCAAAGCTTAATTTCAAATTTGTAGTGAAACAACAGGCGAAACATGTCAAATTGAACATATTGCAGCAACATGTATACACAATTCGAAAATGTTTAAACGACGGTTTTGGCCGTAATTTTCAATCAATTGTAAAACTGGACCAAAAACTGGACATATCTTTTTTGATGGACATAAAAAACTCGAAATTTTCGTTGCACATAAAGAATGTCAGACATAAAAAACGTGGACATAAATTTGTTGTTGAACATAAAAAATTGTGGACATAAAAACCTTGTAGTTTTCTTTGGACATGAAAACTGGACATCACATTTTCAATGGACATACAGAATTGTGGAAATCAAAAGCATAGACACAAGTACTTGGCCAACTAAAAAGTGAAGAAAACAAATTTTTGGTTATCTTGAAACGGGACACACATTTTCGGTAGTTTTAAATCCTGAATATAAAACTGAAGTGATTGAGTGAGTGTGTTGCTCTTTCACGCAAAAATGGCTAAACATGTTATAATGAAACGTATCACGCAGAAGCTTATATGAAAGTTGCCACATTTTTCAAAATTTTAAGATCACTTACATAATAATATTTTATAAAATATTAAAAAAATGTGACTGCCAAACGAAGGGGTTGAGAAACAATTCGTTTCGAAGATACTTTTGAAGCGGATTGACCTGCTCAAAAAGTTTAAATAAATTTAATGAAAAACTTAAATTCAATAAAATATGGGCATTAAATGACAAATGTTTGAGAAAGCAATATTTCGAAAATATTTTCGAAAGGTCAAAATAAATTTTATTAACAATTATATTTTAATATGGGTGCCGAATATAAAAGGCTTGAGTGGGCTTTGTTTCTTAAATATTTTTAAAGGTTGCCACCTTAAAAAAAGACATACTCGAAAACTTTGACTTTGTGCAACTAGCTAAGGAATCGCATTGATTTTTAAACTTTGTTTTGCTGATGGTGTCACGCATTTCCCCCGGCACAAAAAATATGTTAAACAATTTTTTCTGTATGCAAGAAAATAATAACACCATCCGTAAAAAAAATTATCAGATTAAATGAATGGGCTGCAAAACTTTGTTTCGATTTTTTCTAAACACTCTTAGATTTTTTCTAATGGTTCTACAACGTTTGGAATTTGGACCTCTATGGTTTTTGTTAGTTGGTTTTGTTTGTTATAAAAAATAATAATAATCTTTAAACATACAAAAGAAAAATAGCCAAAGCTGGGCAAAATTCGCGTCCCTATTATTTTTCACACGACTGTATATACGGTAGGGAGAAAAATTGTCAAAATGTTTTTTTTTTTCATATGAAAACTGTAAGAAACTATTTATCAAAATTGGCCATATTTTTTTGTTTATCCAATGTTTAATATTTTTTTTATAAAAGTCTAGTGCGTTATAAAACAAGCACCATATAAATCCACATTTCGAATTTTTGCCAAAGTTTATAAAAATTCAACAGATTTTTCCAAAAAAAAACCCTAAAAATTTTAAACTTTTTATTCAGAAATTTTATGTATGCAGTTTTACAGCCCGTTACATTTTAGCAGACAATGTGCAAGTGTTAAGGCGCTAGAATAACGCGTTGATTTTTAACAACTTTTTAGCTGACGATGTTGAGTTCCATATAATGGAATGGGATATGGAGAAAAATGCCCAGCAGAGTGACCACAAGTTGATTTTTTTTTACATATTCGAAATGCTTTTCATGCCAAATTTTTTTTTTTTTATTATTTTTCTATAAAAATATTTTCCAAGCTTTAACCAAACCCCTATAAATCACAATTTCAAACTTCATAAAAAAAATTTGGAAAATTCAAAAATGATCATAAAAATTTCAACTTTTATTAAATAGCAAATGCAATTTACAAAAACTTGCGCTGATTTTTTGAAATTTTCTTGCCAACGGCGTCCCGCAATTTATTTCATAAGAAATTCATGGTTATATAAAAAAAAAGGCAAAAACTGTCACAAAAAAAAAAATCTCAAAAATAAATTTGCGCTTCATTAGACTAAAATTGTATGGGCTGTAGAACTGCATATCCAATAATGTTCTAGACATTCTGATTAAAAAGTCAAACTTTTGATGAAAACTTGTTGAATATCCTTAAATATTTTATAAAGTTTGAAACTCTGATTAATATAGTTTTTGTTAGAGCTCGAACAATATTTTTATAGAAAAATAACAAAACAAATTAGCTCGAAAAACATTATGCTCACTTGTTTGAGTCACGGGATATCGTAATGTTAATGTTCCCTATTTGGTACCCAAACCTTGAAAACATTACTAATTCTTTTACATATATATTTAACACCAGCTCTTGCTCACCTTCGCCCATCATTTACAAATTCCTTGCTTTAGAGTTAAAATAAAAAAAATAAAAATGTCTGGTATAAATGCATTTCTAAGGCAAAAAGCAATGTCACAGAACTTTTTACATTTTAAATTGTAATGCGAAAGAAATATTTTCTACATAAAATGTATACACATACATACATATATGTGTACATAGGCATTTATACGGCGGCCAAGATTCAGTTTTTTTCCTCCAAAAAACTAATTTTTATCGATTTCCCATTTGTTAACACCTCAGTACGCTGCAATCAACACATACATATGCATTCGAATTCTTACATGAAATGTGTTTTTACTAAAATTCTTGGCAAAGTCGTCACCGAAGCTGACAACAACACCAGCAGCAGTTCTGAAGAGACATGAAGTACATACTTATGTGCATGCATTTTATACATGAAAGAATGGCTCTACACTTTTGCAATAATCGCTTAAGTCGGAAGGTAAAGTTTACGACATATAATATACCACTGATAGTGGGTTAGATTAGCTTTCAAACACTACATAGTCTCAACTAATCGTAGAAGTGATTATTTTGTTCGCAGAAGCTCACAATCCATATTCTCATAAAAACTCATTGAAAAATGCCTTGGCTATTTTAAATGAAAAAAGGAATGACACATTATACTCCCACTAAAGTCATTTTCCATACTTAGGCCGTTTTCGCAAACGTGCTCGATTATGTGAAACTGCATTAATGGCAAGAATTCGGAACAAATGGCTTAACAGCATTTTTGCACGTTGCTGCTGTAACATTTTTTTTGCTGGCTGAACTTTGATGGCATGCAACTATGCAACTTTTACACGTATTAAGTATGTGTGTATGTATAAGTAAAGTTCTTTTAACAAAGTTTTTAATTTCAATTTAGTTACTTTTTCCACTTGAAATGTGGTTTACCAAAATGTCCACAGAATACTTTGCACTTTTTCATCGCTGCTGCAGCTAATACATATGTATATATGTTGCATGCTTGAAATAGCATGTAATTTTGTGGCAAAACGTATTGTAGTATACACTATTAGCTATGAAAAAAAAGCTTTCGGTTTTAAACTTTTTAGCGCAGATCATTTATTTTTTGTTCAATGACTTTCAAGCAGTTTAGGTAAAATTAGATTTCTAGTGGAGATAAACCTACATATATTTACTCATATTTGTGTGTATGCACTTTCTTATTAGTGTTGAGCACGCAACTGTGGAATGGTCGAAAAAAATTTCGCAAAATTATTTGTCAGCAATGGGCAGTGCAAGTTTTTTCATTTATTTTTTTGTATGTCCTAAATGCGCGCCTCCCATCATTTATCTTAAGGCCTTTAGCTGCAGCTCTTGTTGGTGTGTTCTTTTAGGTCGATAAAGGGAGTGAATACTAAAAAAGAAAGGCGTCTGGGCATTTTTCAAAATTAAGATTAAAGTAGAAAATTGGTTTTAGATACAAGTTGCCAACAACCCAAAACTTTAAAAGTAATAACGCCCCAGTCAAATCGATGCAGTAAAATTATGTAGGATTTTTTCGAAAGCTATTGAAAATTTGAGATATTTTTTCGGGACTTTCCAAACACTTACTCCTATGGTTTTTCCTATATTTGCTGCATTTTTTCGTTATTTTTCAGGGTGTGAACTATTTGTTTTTAGATTTCGCATATTTCCATAGTTGATAAGGTTGCCATAGATGAGACAATGACGAAATGAAATATTTTTATTTTTGTATGAAATATTTTGAACGCTTTTGGAAATTTGAGATTTTGTTCGGAATTTTTTAGAAACTTTCTCCTAAATTTTTTCATATGTATTGCAAGTACTTTCGAAACTAATTTTTGGATTTTTTTTAGATTATTTTTGAGAATCGTTCAGATATTTTCGAAATTTTTTAGATATTTTTCTTTTTATGGAATTTTTCGCTTTGCCAAAGTCACCAGTGTACCAGAGTCGGAAGTATTCGGGTCTCCCAGCATCACCGTTGTTACCAGTCTTCCCGGTGGTGCCATGATTAGCAGTGTTGCCATATTGTTTCATATAGAAAAACCGCTGAGGGCGATAATATGGCATAAAAAACCCAAATATTTTAAGAAACTTTTTCGTTTTTATTCTTTTTTAAGAATTGTTAAGATTTATTTTTTTAACTTTCTCTGGAAATATATGGGAAAGTTTTAAATAATTTTCGAAACTTTAGGGGTTGTTTTGGATATTTTGAAGTTACTCGTTGTTTATCAGGTTGCTACAGCTCATTAAATTAATAAATGGTATTTATTTGAATTATTATTTTTTCTGGCACTTTGGAAATTTTTTGCCGTTTGTTTTTGATTTTTACGTTTTTTTTTTTTATTTTTATGAGGTTCTTCAACCATCATTTAGAAGTTTCTTTGTGGAACTTTTTGATCGATTTAAAATTATATTTTTTTAATGTTTTATAACTTTTCGGGATCTCGCTTATTCTAAGAGAATTGCGTAAATTTTTATGGATATTTCGGATTTATTCAAAATTTGTTTGAAACATTTGGAAATTCGTGGTAGAGACATTGGGTATATTTATAATCGCTTTCATTTATAAAAATGTACCGAAAGCTTATTGAAAACAGAGGCGTTTGCTTTTGAAGTAACCAGCTCCGAACTATACTAAAAATATTCACGGTACTCATACGCCCTGTGCAACACAAAAGCATGACGAATTTAGTATTCTAATGTAATGCATACAAACCCAAGTTAATGCTGCAATGCTTACGTTATGTAATTAACAATGTGGTTCCTTACTTGTTTTATTCTATCATTACTTACGAAAGTACTACAGGTCGTATGAGTGATATTGCTAATGAAGAGGATTAGTTACGAGTATGAAGTAATTAGGTAGTTGTCAACTTGTTGCTGCACAATATGTCCACTTATTGTATCGCTTACTTTCAAGCCAAACACTCACGTGTACATACATAATATGTTTCTAATTACCTTTGCCACGTGCGTTACAACGCAATACCAATTGTTCGTGTAATGCATTGTTTGTATGTATTAGTATTATTACAGCTGTTGTAATGAGAGATGCTAAATTACTACATATGCAAGACGAGTCACGCTGAGCGTTGTCGCCAAGTTCATTAATCAAAACCAACGCCACAGCTGAATGCAAGCTGTCGTCACACCGTACATACGTAAATACTTATGTAGATGCATACAATTTTGTATGAGCAATAAATTTGTCACAGCCCGATTGGTAAAGTTTGGTGATATTTACGTGCATGCATATGCATGTATGTATACCGGCTGTTGCTACCTGCTCACTGCAAAATGGAGCAACAGTAGAAACTTTAGCGCAAAATCAGCAGCAGAGGTAGCGATGTTAATAAAACATGTCATACACAAGTTGCCAGTTGCCAGTAATTTTGGCGTATAAAACTTTATCGGCGCACATTTGCGTGCGTAACAGTAATAAAACAAACAAATAAATAGACAACGTGTGGCAGCTGCATAGCACAGCTGCATCGTTCAGGTGCAGGTAAAAATGTAGTTGCAAAAAATGCGAGGAAGGTAATAGCCCGATGCTGTTGGAGGCTCGAAAATTCACTACAAATTTAAATCGTAGCAATGGTATATGATTTCTTTAAATTCTTTGTTCATAGTTTACAATAAGCAGAATTTTTTTAGCAAGGAATGAAGGAACCGAAACCGTAACCGTTTAAAACCGTTTCGTCTTTAAAAACCGAAAACGAAACCGTAACCGCTATCTTGACTTGAAAGAGAACGAAACCGAAACCATTTCAAGTACAGGTTTCAATCGGTTTCCAGAAATTTATAAGAATCAGCTGCAGGTTCTAGCAACCAAATTTTTTTTTCGGTAGTATAATTGTGCCGTTTAACAAAAAATGACTTGCATGACAAATTTGTTGACTAGTATGTATGTAGATAGCCTTACTTTTAATTCTTATATATCGTGACTTATGGCAACATACAAGGCGCTATTTAGCAGTGCTGCCGCTGTCACTTCAGATGACGAGTCTTAAGGCGAATTTATACAAAAACAGAAATTACAATAACAAATTATACGCACATTGACAATCAGCACAAAACAAAATTACAACAAACATGTCATTTTGACAAAAGGTACAATTTCGCCGTGAAATCAGCGGATCCGATAAGACCACCTTGTACAGATTCGCCATGACGAGTCTGATGATTTTGAGTTAATGTTATCTCAGTTAGACACGGATCGTAATTCCGATTATTAGTCTGTTCCAATAGCATTGCGGTTTATAGGATTTAGTCAAAACTTACAGGAACACTTTTGAGAGGGTAACTGAGCAACTGTTCCTAGTCAGAAGTTACAGGATTTAGTCCGGGGTTTTTTTCCGGTAAGTTCATGAAATGTGTCAAACGATCAGCTGATTTGCATGTGCAAACCAAAACGGAAAGCGGCGAAAGCAAAGAACCTTATATTTGTAAAAAAAATGGAAGTAAACAACGAAATATTTGAATACGTATAGATTTTAATAATTATTTAGTGATATTTCAGCCAAATTAGTGTTGAACCAATGACATGTAAACAAACCGACTGACGTTTTTACAGGAAATAGTGCTTTTTGCGTTCCCGTGCACATCTGAATCTGTTCTCCTTTTACTCTCACATGATAGAGTAGAATTGTAGTTTGACAGCTCCACAGGTTTTAGTCGGCGAAGTTCAAACGAACAGCCTATATGTTAGTGGACGGAAATGTTCTGAAATTATGTCACAAGAGAGCTAATTTAGGCAGTAATTTAGTGGATTAGATTTCATTGATAAGAACTATGTAATCAATTGTATTAAATTTATTAGCTTTTGCGAGTCAGATGTGACTCATTTTAAACAAAACATTATTATTATATTATAATATCAACAAAATTTCTGTGAAAATCACACTTATTTATATTTATGTATATTAAATACCTATCAGCAACAACTCTAATTTTATAACAAATAGTACTAGATAGTTCACCCGAACGGCGTTAAAACATTCCAAATATTAGTAAGGTAAAAGCGGATTGAGTGTCATATTTCATCTAAATCCGTGCAGCCGTGTCGCATAGTAGATTTTTAATATTATCAAATTTTAAATGACCCTTTATTTTATTTTTATTTTATTTTTCAGGTTATACAATTTATTTTCAAGTAAACTTCTATAATCTTTCATTTGAGTACGTAGTGAGTCAAGTTTAAATTCACTCAGAAGTGAATTGCAACCCTACCCTTTTTGATTGAGATCCATCCTTTAAAAATTCAATTAACAACAATTAGCTAATTTGAATGCAGCTTATAGAATACGTGGCAACCCTCCTAAAAATATTCCAGAAATAAAGCCTTTTCAACCCCATTACGATTGACACCCATATTTTAATAATTTATTTGACTTTTTAAATAATTTGAATACTTGAACAAGTAGCGAACCTCAAAAAACATTTCTACTGTTCAAACTAAAGATTTCTTAACAAATTTTAAAACAAATATTTGAACTAACTAATTATCCTATTTTAAATTGAGTTGAATTTTTTTAAACAGGTGGCAACTCTCCTAAATATATTTCATAAATAAAGCCTTTTCAAAATTATTTCGATGATATCCAGCTTTCAAAAATGCATCCAACTTCTAAATAATTTGAATGTCACTTTATAAACACGTGGCAACCCTCTTCAAACATTCTTAATGTTCAAACTCAAGTTTTTTAATACACTTTCGCTTCATATTTCAAATAACTTGCGTAAAAGTTAATTAAAGTTGACTTTTTAAACAGGTGGCACTGCTCTGCAAAAGTAGTTTCGCGCTAAGTTATTCTTAAATATTCTTCCTCTAGCATTGCGATACATATTTAAATTAACTGATGAATTAAGTTGAACTTAATTTTTTTAACATATGGCAACCCCGCGAAATATAGTTCAGAAATAAAGATTTTTCAAAGCCATTCTATTTATACCCATATTTTTATAATTCATTTAACTTATTTAGTAATTTGAATCAAATTTTTAGACACCAACACCTAAAAAATTATTCTTTATGTTTAAACTAGAGACTTCTTAACATTCTTTCGTTTGACATCCAAATTTTGACATTTCATATAACTTTTGGATAAGTCAACTAAATTCGACATTTCAAGCAGGTGGCAACCTACTTCAAAATAATTTCAAACTGCTACTTTCTGAGCCCCCCTTTCGTTTTTCACCCATATGCTGGAACATTTGTTTAATATATAATTTGCTTAATTCAAATTTATCTTGATTTTTTAAACAGGTGGCAACCCTTCTAAAGTTAAGTTAGGAAAGGAAGATGTTCAAAGCTATTTCCACTGATACCCATTTTGTAATATTTTATTTTTCTTATATACTTTTTTAAAAGGTGGCAACTTTTTTCAAAAAAGTAAAACCTTATGGCATATCGATAGAACGGCGCGGTTATTATGACACTGCTTATTAAGTAATTTGAATATAATTGTTATATAGGAGGCAACTGTGTTCAAAAAAAAATAAAACCAGTTTGCACATCTACAAGTCAAGCGCTTTAATTTGACACCTCATTTAGGAAAATCGAGCGAACGGGAATTTATATAATAACAAATTTTTTTTTTTTTTTGTCAAACTTGTTTTAATTTTTTTATTCCAAAACCGAAACCGGAAAGAAAGCGAAACAAATTTTGAAGTACAAAACCAAACCCGAAACCGAAACCGGAATGTTATTTTGAATCGGTTTCATTTCTTGGTTTTTAGACATTCTAGAGATTGACAGCAATAATAATAGATATCTACTTCCTTCAAGGATATTTTGATGATCCAAGGTTCCCGAAATTCCGCACCTATGATAAGACTACTATCACTTTACTTTCTTCATTCTTTGCCATTAAAGATCTTTCATGGAAATTGCATTCAGCCGCCATAAGTTGCCTTGGCTGCACATTCTTCTAGGCGGAAATAAGCAAAGAACAAAAACGGAGCAGCGTACGAGTATAGCGTATCCCCGCAGAAAAAATTATCAATGGATTAAAATAACCAACTTATAGTTGGTTTTTTTTGCGGGACTTCGATGAATACTTAACTTTCAATTAGCTATGACAAAACTAACTTTAAGTGAGTTTAAAGTCGACCATGTCAACAAATAAGCAAATATGTAATGTTAAATAAAAACAGTAAATAAATAGAAATATAACAAATTTTAATAAACCTTATTTTTATTGATAGTTGGCATCTAATGAAGAGTAAACCAGTTCTCAATATTTCCCGTTTCCTGCAGGGATACGACATACCTCAAGCTGCACATGCCACAGTAACACCACAACTGCATTTGCACACTAGCTCAAAAACAACAACAATAAAAAATACATTTCACGCGCAAGAAAAAAAATAAATAAACTAAAACAGAATAAATCGTAGCGACAGGAAGAGTGAATACTGCAACATCAGCGTCAACAAATTGGCTGCGAAACGAAAAACAAATATGCCACAGCTGCCACAGCATTCCGTGTAGTTAAAAGCACTCAGCGTCTATATTACATACAAACGCACATCGCTACTTACTTAGTATATGTATGTGTGTGTGTAGGTGTTGTAGGAGCACGTTTGAGGTGGCTAAGTTTCGCCACTAAAGCGGGGCGTTGGCGGCAATGGTAGCAAAGTGCAAATCTGCGAAAATTCGCCACTTATGCGGATCGCACTTTTTCCAGCACTTCTCCTTCTCTTGGCTATGTCAGATATTATAATTTTGGTGGAGGGGGAAGCGAAGGCAATACAAAACGTTGGCTGCTAGTTACTCTTTTGCTGCCAACGCGTTGATAAGGTTTTTTTTTGTTGTTTATGACTGTTGGCAAACGCGCTTAAGTCGCACGCGCACACAGCTAATGCCAGCTCATGCGTGCAGCAAAATGTCATCTGCCTCTGATTTATGGCGCGCAAAATTTCTACGAAAGAACCAGCAAACTTAACTTGGCTGTCAAGCAAAATTAAATTCTCAAGCCAACGCAGATACTTACTACATATGTATATGTATATATTAACCCAAAATTTAATATGTGTTTTCACCTGTGATATGCAAATATACAAACATATATTTATATAATATATTTTGCCAATGTATCTAAGTGAAATTTTGAGCTCATTAGCGCGTTTTATTTTAAATATCTTGGTATTTACATGCAACACCAATACTCATAAATTCATACCTGCATGTGCACTTAATAGAATTATGAGAGTGCTTAAGTGCGTAAATGCGTACCTACATACATGCTTAGTCATGTTGAATTAGGTCTGATATTTACATTTATGATAAACTGGCTTTTGTCCGCGGCTCCATTCGCGTAAAATACGATTTAACGTTACGCTTTCAAATCAACTCAACTATAGAGCTATGCTGATCATTTTAATGCTCCTACAAAGATGATTATCTCAGTTTTAGGTATAAAAAAACATTATCTATCGTAGAAATCCTTTATATGTATGTATGAATGTGGCAACTCTATTACAAAATGCTTTCAAAATAATTTGGTATATACCAAGGCATAACAAGGTAGAAGTGATTTCGACATTTCTCTCTTTTGAACTGCGACTGAAATGTCAACTCTTAACCCTATACTATTAAGATTTTTTTTTTTAATGTAAATTTTAAATTGTGAGCTGTGCGACTGAATTAAAATGAAAAGGAATTGCGAGCGGTGCGTTGTATTTGTCAAGAGCCTGGACAACAAACTTGTGCATTTATTTTAAACCTTCGAATTGTCAAGTGAAGCGACAACGGTGGGAAAATTGCTGCGATGTTTCATTAGGAGACTTTTCACGTGTGGTCGTGACTTTATTTGTTGCCTATCGCAGCCGAGTATTTCTAAGTGGACGCGTTTGGTCCCAGGTGCCGGATTTATTATAGCGAATAGGAAAAGAAATCTCCCTTTCATATATGTACATACATGGATAGGCCAAATTTCTCATAGTGGTCTGATAAAACCTAAACCAGTATTCCTTGTTGACATAAAGAAACTGAAAGTAATTTTTAATAAATTTAATGGAGATGAAATTTCGAATAGCAAAAATTTAATAGCTAAATTATTGAAGTTAACTTCTGATGTAAATTTAGAAGAATCAAACTTTTTTTAATGTCTAATATACTTTAAAATGAAGTATTTGTGTAAAAAAAAATAAAGGCTCAAAAACTTTGGGATAGTAAAAGCAAGAAAATTGTGATAACGGTTTTATAAATGAGTGTGTTTCATTAAGTGTGTAATTTTGTGTAAGTATGCATAGCCATATTTACATTAAACCGAAAATTCAGTAAATAAAATGAAGCTGATTCTAGTGAGATTTTAAATATTTTCATAT
>NW_023461039.1:16094-29489 GCF_013731165.1 Rhagoletis pomonella | reverse complement strand
GGCAGTCAAAAGTTTTCCACTTCTGCGCACGGAACCATCCTCCAAGTACATATGTACGCGCATGAAAAGTTTTTTTTAATTTAATTTCATTAAACTAATGTTTTAAAAAATGATAGTTTATTCAACAACAAAATTCACGAATTTAAAATTTCTAAACTTTGTAAAAAACTCAGTATTCAATAAAGTATACTAAATATATTAAATTGTCGTATCGTACATACATATATACATAAAACCCATTACAAAACACTTTAAATTGGTTTACACAATTCGGCAGTTTGACTTTTTTACCATGACAAATAATGTTGCCTTATATTAAAAGTACCAAAAACTATAATTGGCACTCATACGCAGCCTTTTTGGGCATTGTTACATATATAGGTGGCAACAACGCGCTAAAATTACGAATAAAAATATTCAACGGCGAAGCGTCGTGTCACTCTCATGAAAACTGAAAGCAGACTGAAGTGAAATTCGCTGCGTCGTTTCTGTATACGTATAAGCGCTGCGACGCAGACGCTACTCGCGAGTAGCGTTTTGCCCATCATTGATCTAAAGTCTGATCCCCATCATCACGTATGCATATGCACATATGTAAACACACACACACGCACACACACATGCATACGACTTCAGCCATATCAAAGTCATTGTTGTATTTTAATGTCATCGTCAACATCAAAAATGTCATCATTATCATCGCAATCATCTTCACAATCATCAGCGCGCTGTCGCTTGGCGTCCGTCCAGTCATCGCATACACGCTTATGAAATAACGCCGGCTTACACTGCACATAGACGACGCATATGCGCGCCACTCATACATACATAGGTCAATGCCATTTTGCTTGTTTTCCAATTTCTGCTTCTGCTGCGGATTCGTTGGCGTGTTTGGCTTTTGTGGCGCTTTGCTCATTCTTTTCAGTTTGCTTAGCTGCCGCGCCTGCTTTTAACCGCTTGATACCGTTAATTAGTTACCCAAAATTGTTTATCGCTTGTTGTAATGCATGTTTGTAAATATACATATACATATATATATATTTATTTAAATGTAGTGCCTAAAGTTTATACATAGCCAAAACGAATTATGCATGCATTTATAATTTTTAATATTTCATTTGTGATTTGTATAAAAACTTGTTTGTAAATATGTTTCTAATTTATTTATGTATTATACTTTATTTTTGTTAATATTAAATTTTTAAGTTTGGAAAATATATATTCAGCTCAGTAACTCAAGTAAGTGCGTAGAAATGTGAATCTGCGTTCAAAGCAAAAGAAGGCCTGCTAAATTGCATGCACTTTCCTGAGAATTCGAATTTAAAAATTATCCTAAATTTTGTTGGCACTTCTACGCCTACTTGAACGTTAGTTGAGTTTCTTCTCTTCCATCATAAATTTCAACTACGTAGACTTTTTCAACTTTCGCTTTAGATACAAGTTTTACAGCTCGAACATTCACTATCCTAAAAAAAAATTTACAAAAAAAAAACACATGAAAATGCGTATGTATACTTTTATAAACAAAAAAAAAAAGCTTTCTAAATGAATTCACTTTTATTTCCAATCGAACGCCTTAAAAGAAACAACAAAAAACAACTACCAAACTAAATTTCGTATACTGATTTTTTTTTGTATGTATGTATGTATGTGTGGCATTTTGATAAAACAACTTATAACGGATTAGGTTAGATTCCTTTTTATGTGAAACTTAGTAAAAATATAAAATTTTTTAAGGAAAATTTATTCTTCTAAAGCCTATTATTTTTTTAAATCAAAAAGACGAAATGTATGCTCTTTTATCAAAATGCCACAGATATATCCACTTGGCGGTTGATTCTTTAGGCGAAAACACATACAAAAAATCAAACTATTTCTATAACTGCTTTGAACTAAAACAGATTTTTAATATTAAATCTCTTGAAAAAAATAGAAAACAAAATCATGCTACTTAATAACGAAACGTATTTTATATTTCCTTATTTCAATGAACTATCTATCACTCTCTCTCTCCCTCTCTCTCTCCCTCTCTCGTTCTCTCACTTCTTACTCGCGCGCACACCCACACACACACTTTTAATTTTCGTGCTTCTCAAAAATACCAAAACTCTTCCTACACCAAATTTTTTAAGCGTTTATTAATCTCTTCACTCGTCTTGTCTTTCCTCTTCTCTCCCTCTCTCTCTCTCCCACCTTAGGTGCACACTCAGCCATACGCTCGGCGGCCACGTCACCGACAAGTTCTACCTCATCACCACCCTCACCGCCCACCGCGCTCACAACGCCTTCGCCCTCTTCGCTGAGTTCGTTGGCATGCAATGGCGGCGGCAGCGCTGGCGCTGGTCTCTTCAACATGCACAACTCATCACCTCCACGCCCCGGCAGCGGCAGCGGTGGCGGTGGCGGCGGCGGCGGCGGCGGCAGCGTCATCACGTCCAACAACACCGGCAACTGTGGTAGCGGTGGCGGCGGCCCTCAATCGGTCACACCCTCCTTGACTTCCGCGCCACCACAAATGCAGCTGCGCATGCCCCCACCCACCAGCGGCGGCATCAACGAGCCACAGGAGTGCCCCTACTGCCGGCGCACCTTCTCATGCTACTACTCGCTGAAGCGGCACTTCCAGGACAAGCACGAGCAGTCCGACACGCTGTACGTTTGCGAGTTCTGTCACCGACGCTATCGCACCAAAAACTCGCTCACCACACACAAGAGCCTGCAGCACCGCGGCTCTAGTGGCATGCTGAAGCGCCTACTCAAGACGTCCGCCATCAAGAATGTGCTAGTGCCGCCACACCATCACCACCACCACCACCATCTGACGCATCCGCGCACCAGTCTCTTTGACTTCACCAGCGAGCTGGGACAGCCACCACCAGGCATCCAATAGGATTTCAGATGGAATGCGATTTTTTAGAGAGCCACCGCCAAGTAATTTGAGCGGCGGAGTATAAGCGCGCAGCATTTAAATGAAAAAAAAAATAAAAATTATGTAATATTTTCAAATTTAATTATGCTAATTAGATAATAGACGTGCATATCGCTTAACTTATATGTTAATGTAAATGTACGCGTATATACATACATACATTAGTAATGCTTTAGAATTCTGTATAAGTTTATAAGATTTTAGGTTTTTTTCGCTAACTGTAAACATACATATGTATGTGTAGCACATACATACACACACACACACACACACACACAACAAACTGAGCGGCTTAGAGCGCGGCCAGTATCAGCGCAGTTGACGCCCAAGTGCAATACAGTAACTAAGGTAAAAGTTAGCCCTTACCGGCTACGAAGTGAGCTTTTGAATTTAATATTTATGCGCTAAAAAAGCTGCTACAAATTTTGAATAGTTAGCGCAACAGTTGAGGCTGGCCTGGCAGCCGCTAACTTGAAAGTAAAGCGTGAGAACAGAAGTCTCCATTGTAAATAGACACACACACACACACGCGTATACACTTAGGAACACACATCCATACATACAATACAAATGCAGTTTAAGGCTTAATCTAAATAAGTTCTTAGCTACATTTAATGCTAGTATACTTACCATTACCGTTAGTTTTAATAATTTAATTGCTTATCGCCAAATGCAGAAGCAAAGCAAATCTAAAGCTGAATGCATCTACCACACTTAACCGTTAGTTTTTTGCAATATGCGCGCCACCAAGTGTGGCCGGAATTTGAGAAGAGAAACAGCTGAGTCAGCATAAGCTACTGGCTACAGCGGAAGTTGTGCAGTGGGCAACAGAAGCATGCGATGGCAATGGCGAAGGCGTAGGCGCGGGGGCGCGTGCGTTACACGTTTGGTATTATCAATTTGTACATATCATGGCGTATACGCAACATTCGATACCGCTGCGGTGTCGATTAATTAGCAAAATTTAGAATTTGAGTAGCAGAAATCCGAGAGCACACATAAATAAAAAAAATAAATAAAAATAGTACGCAACGCCCACCGCTGCGCTTGCCGTTGCGCGCGTGTCTTTATGAATTGCAATTTTTTGTTCGGGCAAACATAGATATTTAGTAGTCGGTTTCTTGTGTTTTTTCCATTAGGTTTTTCTTCCCTCTTTTTGCGTACATATGAATTGTTGTTTTGCTTTCGAGTGCGCTGAAAACTCTCTGAAAATCAAATGTATTCCAATCGAAATAAAAAATCAATTGAACTGAACACTTCCAAGTACAGTTGCAGTTAAGCTAGTTATTAGCAAAAAGAAAAAAAAAAATTAAAACCGAAAAAAATTCAAATTAAATAATTGAAAAATGCTTAGGTGAACACAAGAAACTTTAAGCGTGATTGTGCCGGTTAGGCATAACTTGGGCAACGCTGTGTGCCAAAGCGGTTTCAGCCGTTTGCATTTCTTAATTAATTACGATAGGATAAAAGCGAAAGCAGCAAGGAAAAGTAGTAGAACTAAAAAGTTGCATATTATATTGCAAATATACAAAAACATATACATATATACAAACATACATACATATATAAATTAAATTTGATTAAGTGTAAATCTAAATGAACTTTATCAGGGATTAATATCAGTAGCAAGTCCTTTTTTCTATACAATTACATTAACTATATAAAAAGTAAAACAAAAAAAGAAATTAAGAAAGATTTAATACAATTTTAGCAAACTAAAAGGTAAACAAAGAAACAAAAACTTTAAGTGGAATCGATGAAATTTATTAAAACCATGCATATATGTATACAATACACACACACACACACACACACACGCACACACACACAAATGTGCAAAACAATGCTAAATGTAGGCCAACCAGCTATTATACATATGAAAGACGCAAACATATTTATGCAAAATGCAAAACAACAAAAACAAACACAAACTCAGTGATTTTCACCAGTGAAGTACAAAATGACTTGAAATTTATACAAACAAATGAAAGTAAATGCAAAAATACAAAATAAAATATGTTGCAAATAAAACAAAAGGCATAACTGTATATTCGGAACTTTACAATTCTAATTGCATAAAAACATTTACAAGCAGGGAAAACAAAAAAAAAATTTAAGTAAAGCATGCAAGAGTCAGCAGAAATTCAAGAAATTAGTACGAAAAGCCTCAAAAACCTCAAAGTTGTTTTTGTACAGTTTTGTTGAATAAAACACAAACTTAAGCAAAAAAATCGCGCAGAAAATCAAATACGAAAGAAATTATTGCAAATAGCTGAAGTTTCATTTAAATAAAAAAAAAAATATTGAAATATTTTTCTAAATGTACATCAAACAGATTTTCGCTCAAAAGTAGAAAAAAAAACAAATTTTATTAACTATATAAGCATGTAAATATAATATTTAAAAAATACATAATTAAAAAATAATTGACACATTAATTATACGCCAAGTAAAGATTAAAAATTAAAAAAAACTAAAAGGCAAAAATCTATTAAAAGCGAAAGTCTAAGAAAAAACAACACTTAACTTTTACAAAATATTAGCATTTATTGCAAGAAAAAAGTAACAATTTGGAAGCCAACGGACGCCACGAGCGCCAATTCCAACTTGTTAATTTCGCACATATCCGCAACAAACAGTCTCAGGAATTAATATTTTTAAACAATGACAAAAACAAAGCAGGAAAAAAAGCACTACAAGAAGCTTTTTAGCTGACGAAAAACAGCTTAAGTTGCTAGCAACGCGCAAAAGGTCACACTAGCAGTTACATAACGAAATAGCAAAGCAAATTAAAGCTAAAAAAAAAACCCCGTAATGATAAGAAGTATTACAAAACATGCAAACGTGTGCCATGCATAATCTCAGAATGTCAAAAATATAAGCGAAAGGCACAGAAAAACACAAAAAAAAAACGCAAGACAAAATAGTTTGAATATATGGGCAGTATTCAAAGCTCAGGCGAGTGAGTGAAAGCTTGTGTGAAAGCTCATTTTGCTTTCACCACTTAAAGCGCGCTTAAGCGGTTCTCTAACCTTAATCCCGTAATACAGCAGCATTGTACAGTTACCAATTGACTTTTTTCCTAATTCGATTTATTCAAAATCACAGTTAAAAACCAAAATTTCTTTTTACGCACTCCCATTCGCCCAACTCCCGACTTGCCAAAGCAGTGCGACACAGCAGTCACACTGCAACTCGGTTTTTTTTTTTTTTTTTGAAACACAAATGCGTTTTAATTTGCGCCGTTCATTTCAAAAACCGCTATGTATGACGCACTGCTCTACAAATGCATTTCAAATACATTGCCCGACTATCGACTCAGTGCTAATGAATGTCTTTAAATTTACGAGTACATAAAATATTCACAAATGTGTATGTAGTAGTAATTTAGTTGTAGAGAACAGAGTTTCCTTAAAAAAAAATGTATATTTTAATTTTAATTGTTTTTAACTAATTTTAATTTTGTTTTGTTTTTGTCTATTGTACCCTTAATACTTAGTATATATACATATATTCGTGTTTTTTTTTCCCCTAAGTGTAATTCTCCAATCCGCGTATGTTTGTATGTAGAATTTCATGCGCTAGATATTTAGTTTATATTCATGTATTTTTTTTTTGGTATCAAAATTGGCAAATTTAAAAATACGACAAACTGTGATCTATTTTCTCTCAAATTTACATACAAAATTCTTGTTTGGCTGTTAACTAATTTTAAACGAAATTAAGGTTTAAAAAAAAACAAATTAAGCGACTGCTTTTTTTGTACAAAATTTACGTTTAGGCCTCATGTGCAAATGAATTATATACAAATTTACGTTTTTTTTATTGCTTTTTTGGTACGACTCAAATCATCTAAATTTCTACGCATACATTAAATGCAAATACTTACATACATACAATTCTAGGTTATATTTAGTTTGTATAGAATTTACACAAGTGTATGGTATTTATTTTGCTGCTTTAAAACATTATTATTATTACTACTATTATTAATTTAATTTTCTTTCGAAATAAACAAAGTGTGTTTTTTTTTAAGAAATGCGATGATCAAGAAAAAATTCAAAATTCATAACTCCTTTTTGGATTTGTTAATAAAGTGAAAATATAACAAAATTAAACCATAAAAAGTTGACTTTTATTTTTTACATTCGATTTCGCAAACCACAGCCCACTGTGCAATGACCTAAAAAATTTAACATAAGATGCAAGCATACGCGTAGGGGGCAGTAGCCGCTGAGTTGATTAAACTAGGCAACAATGAAAATATACTTTCCGAGTGACCTTAAACAGATCGTAGCTCCTTCGGTCACTAAGTTTGGTGAAAATTTTTCCTAAATCCTGGAATTCTCAACTTATTCATGAATACCTTCTTATTCATGGCTTCGAAACATTTCTGTATCAAAAAGAAAATAAAAAAATAATATGTCGATATGTACATTAGGGTAGATCACTCTCCAACAAAAAAATAGGTAATGTTTTTCCATCGGAAATATAAAAAAAAATTTAGATCTACGTGAACTGTAACTATTTGAAAATAGCTTTAAAAAATATTTTTTCAAAAAAATCAACTCAGGTGATAAAAAATATTAGCTTAAATCGTCTGCATAAAAATGTTTAAAAATTTTAGTATTTTATAATTACATTTTTGGATGTAAATATTTTCAAATCCGTCTAAATCACGTCAATCTTAATATTTTTCCGAAATATTTTCGAGTAAAATCGGAGCTTTTTTTTGGTGATGCGCTCTAATGTAAAAATTTCTGAAAATGTTCAATAAGATATTTTTTTCGAACAATACTGTAAGTAAATTAGCTTTATACAGACACGAATAATGCACTTGCGGCATAACACCGCCTACGAGCAGCAATGTTTATTTTATGAGAAGAAGGGGCGGCCGTTGAGAAAAAACTTTTTATGGTGATCGGGTGAGGAGTCGACGCTGGGCCCTATCTTGCGCACCTTTAAGCACTCACAAATGACGGCCGCTGGTCCAGACAGAAAATAATCAGTCCGAATTACGATATCTGGACATAACTGTACAGTGCTGTTGGGGAAATATGAATGGGAAACCGCACGTAGAAGAAAGAGGCATCAAGATGATTTTTAGATGTTCAGCACCTTTCAGGGTTTCAGAACTAAAAACCCAAAAGGAACTAAACCTCAGTAAATTTAAACTTAACTTTGAGATAAAAGTGTATCTGCTTAGCCAACTACGCCACCGAGAAATTTCCATTGCCAACCAGTCTTACCTCAGGCCTGCACTTTTAATGAAATGGAAATGATTCAACCAATCACAACAAAATGTAATGCATATCGAGATTTTCAAATTAATTCAAAATTTCAAATTGAAAAAGAAAAAAACGAAACGATGTACTCAAAAAAAAAACAAAAAAAGTGTTTAGATAATTGGAAGTTGTAATGTATGTATTGTAGTCAAAATTATAAAAAAAAAAAATCTTACTAAGAAAAAAATGTTCAGAAAATTTGGTCTTTTGCGCTAGTACTTTCTTGCGGAATTTATGAATATAACAGCAATTATATGCAAAATAAACAAGACGCAAATATGAAGACAAAACAAAATCTGTGATTTGATATAAATTATAAAAAAAAAAATTAATAAGAAGCAAAAATTTTAAATTTTAAATTGTGTATAGCGAAACTTGAAAAGAGCTAAATTAAAATATTGGAAAATTAAAATGTTTCCAAATCTTGTACTTTTTGGTCTATTTCGATTTTTTATGGATTTCAATAATTATATTGTAAAAAAATACGAAATTCGTGCTGTTAATGTTACGATTGCATTTACAGAATCTCATGGAAACCAGGTCTCATTGAAATTTCAGGCAATAAGTATAAAAAAATCGGTTTAAATATTTAATAAATATATTTCGAAAATATAATAAAATAAAAGCAGTGGAAACGAAAAGATAAAAATATACCTACATAGATAATAGATATACATATATAAAAACACATACATAGGAATGTATACATTGGCGGTCCAAAAATCCATGTGAAAAAGCAAAGTCGGAATTTTTATGCTCTCAGCCCCTTGGATTGTTCTATACCGAAAAAAATATACCCGTATATTTTTATTTTGAAGTCAAAAAATATTTAGAGGTCGCTCAAAGCGCCCAAAGTTTTCCATATATTTTATATGGGAAAAAAACAACTTTTCGTAAGAATGGTATAGAATTCTTAAAAGTCAATATTTTTCTATCGGAAAACTCTGCTTATCTGCAGAAGATTCCCAGTAATAATACCCAATTAGTTATCTAACCATATTTTCATCGCGACTATATTTTATAGGTCCGTCAAAAACCCACAAAACCCCCAAAAATGCAAAAGGGGGACCAATAAAACATAGTTAGTACTAAAAAGTGATTCAATAAATAATTGGGTATTATTACTGAAAGTCTCCTGAAGAGAACCAGAGTTTTCCGATCGAAAAATATTGATTTTCAAGAATTCTATACCATTTCTATGGAAAGTTGTTTTTCCCCATATAAAATGTATAGAAAACTTTGAGCGCTTTGAGTGACCACTAAATATTTTTCGATTTCAAAATAAAAAAATTGGGGTGTACTTCTTTTCGATATAGAACAATGCTAGAGGGTGAGAGCATTACAATTCCGACTTAACTGTTTTTGGACCACCCTGATGTATACATTGGTCTCAATCACTTCCTCATCAGCTTGGTGCAGCCAACAGAAAGCTGGTTGTCGGAGGCATGCAAAAAAATACAAATTGAGCGAATTTACAAAAACAATACTATACATATATGTAGTTACATACTATTTACAAATATACAAAGATATGTACAGGGTGATTCATTGAGACGTCAGTTTGGAAATAATACGTAAAACAAACAAAATTGTCGAAATGAAAGACAATGAAAATGCCCACCACAACTCGTCCTTAAATACAGGTTGCGCATTTCAAAATTTTCCAAGCATTTTTGGCACAATGCGGGCTGTATACCATTTAAAACGCGTATGATTTCGTTCTTCAGCTCTGGCATCTACTAGAGGTTATTGTCGTAGAAAAAAAAAATTTTGCACGTAGCTCGAAATAAGAAAGACCAATGGAGTCAAATCGCAAGATATCGGAGGCCATTTGACCTCGTTGTTTCATCGTTACTGGCATCGAAGAGCTGATGTCCGATGAATCCACCGGCATAAAAACCACGACAAACAGTTTTTCTTTGTGGGTGCATAGTTTTCTCTTGAAGGGTATGTGGATTTTCATAAAATGTTTAGATCACCTTTAAGATTCCTTTACATGGGTCGATTTCTGTCGACTCGAAAATCGACCTGTGTAAAAGCAGCTTTTTGCGTGTTATTCAACTGAGTATCGCCCCATAACTAAGTTTGCCAAAGCCTGTAGTACCAACTGTGTTACAAAAAAGTTAAAAGAAAAACATTAAGATATCACATATAATTGCTCTCAAAGAAATGCATCATCCTTGAATCATCCTATATATATATTAAAGGATTTTAATTTTTCCAGTGAATACACCCTGATTTTAAAAGTTTACTCAAGCCACCCATAAAACCAAATATTGTTCTTACTTCCATACATACATTGTATAAACAATACATAGTACATGCCTAGATATGTACGATCTACACTCTTTTCTGCCGCCGATCAGAATCCATAAGATATCAACAAACTGTATGAATTTTAAATGAATATATCAAATTAAATTCGTGTATACTAATTAATAAGAATAAAAAAAATAATAATAACAAAAGAGTTGATATATATTTTTCTAAAAAAAAAGAAGACAAAAGGGATATTTCTTTTCTTCGTGAAGCTGATGTAGGTACATATGTAAGCGTAGGATCGTCGGGGTCATATAGAAATATTGAGTGTTTTCAAATTCCTAGCCCAGTTCAAATAGGAAGTAATAAGCATTTGAAGGTAAATATTCGCCGCCATAGGCCGAAATTTCGGAGAAACCACTCACTCATATTTGGCGCTCTTTGAACGAGTTGAATGGCCATGCAAAGGATGGGTTGGTATCGTGTTTGCCACTTCGGACTTAAGCGCGGAAGAACCTATTGTGGTGGCTGTACTAGCCTGACCTTTGTTGAGCCAGGGTCCAAGGCTTCCGCTGGCTCTGTGATCGTGATTCGATGCATCATGTCGCGGTGTGTATCGTTCAAGGCTTTAGTCTATTGCGCCTTCGAGAAACGAAGCCCTACGTACGACTTAGCGTAGTACTTCCAGCCTAGGAAAAGCCTTCTCACATAACTAGGTGGCAGTTGTTACGAAGTAAAGCGTTATTGAGACGGTTTACGTTGAGTTTTAGCCTGGCCTCCATCATCCATATTATGAAAGATGTGCCAGCGATTTTAGCTGCAGAAATTTGTAGTTCCCTAGTTGAAT
The DNA here is from genome assembly GCF_013731165.1 of Rhagoletis pomonella. Lineage (NCBI taxonomy): Eukaryota > Metazoa > Arthropoda > Insecta > Diptera > Tephritidae > Rhagoletis > Rhagoletis pomonella. The sequence goes on along the minus strand of NW_023461039.1, from coordinate 18,169 downwards.
CTACCGCTATCAAGGCAATCACTAATTTCATGGCAAAAACTGTCGTAAGTTCCTAAAGCAATCCCAGATAACGACGAAGCAAATTTGACCAAGTAAAGATGAAACAGCGTCTGGGATGGAAGACTCCGTTAATCCATCGACGGCTGGCACAGCAGAGATAATTGATCATCCACGGCTTCATCGGATTTGAAAGGAACGAGTCAAGGGTGTCCTGGTAAAGTGTCGCTTTACTTTCGAAAGACCAAACGCGTGAGGAAACACAAGATCGGCGTTTGTTCAGACCATCGCTTATCTGTGCGGTGGTTGCGTTCAGCGCTGCTTTCGTGCTAAGCATCGTTCGGAATCCATGTGCAATTGATGTACACTATGGCTGCATTTCTTTATTCATTCTGAACGTTTGGAATAAACTTTTTTGTTTACTTATTCTTTAGAACGTTCCTGATGATATGTTAACGTATATTTCAATCGCATTCTGTTTATTCTGGCTGTGAAATGGGATTATCCGGAATGAATAAAGAAACGCAGCCTATATGTTTCAATTGAACAGCTAATTGGCAAATTATAGTTTAAACCAGCCAGATCGATCGTTTAGTCTAAGTTTAAGCCACAGCCGTGCACTGAAAAACTGGCCCTAAGTTTTATTCTTCAAAACTGTAAGATTTCATTTAAATTTTTTCTTAAATATATATACATTCTTATTTGGTTTTAATTTAAACAAGTTTTATCCAAATCGATTAGTTTTTTTCGATTTAGTTTAAAAAGAATGCTGATATGTCAGACGTCTTGTCCCTTTCCTGTTCCTTCTTCTTGCTCATTCAGCATTCACCGTAAGTAGGCTTCAGAGTAGGGTTTCCGAGCATAATAGGCCCATCAAACTGAGTACTTGTACGTCGATAACAGAAAATTAAGCGAAGGAAGTAGCGTACGTGCCATAGAGGTACGCCGCAATGAAGGTGTTGCGTCTGCAAACAAAAATCAGCTGTTCCTTATGGCCGCGTACTTGGGGTTTACACAGGTAAATTTTGCAGATACAATAGCAAAACATTCACACTTTGTTTACCAATATATTCACACTTTTCTTGATGTCTTCGTCACTGTCTCTGGCTTTTAGAAGACAGTTTATTGTCTGGATGCCTACTTTACTCAAACAATGTGACAATTAATGCATATTCTCATTTGTCTTGTGGTGTGTAAACGCAAGGCTATACAACTGTCAGCAGTGACGGACTCATGTGCGTCAAAATTTTAGTAATGGCCAATGTTCGTTGGGTCCGTCGACGCAAGGGTTGCCAATCTTGCGCTTTCTATGCAAACACACACAGGCTACTCAACTGTCAGTTTCATCCTTGAGCGGAACGTACGCAAAGTATTCATGCTGTCGGGGCCAGAGAACGTATATTATACTATATACGTTATTATATATATATTATATTATATTATATACGTATATTATATTATATACGTTCTCTGACGGGGCTATAAGGTAAAAGTGAAGGTGGACAACATGTTCGCCAGCAAAGGCGTCACGCCGCACAATGGGATTACAGGGGCCAAAATTAGTAAGAACGGATTATTAAATTACGAAAAGGCAATTATGGAGATTCATAGAACAATATAAAACTGCATAAATGCTGTCATAGGATGAGCTTAATGCAGATACAATGTAATAAATAAATAAGCCGGAAAACATTTTGATTTTGTCGCAAGTAATTTAGATTAATTTTTACACCAGTGCGGATATTGAATAAGCTAATCTGATTGATGATCAGTTTTTTCATATACCCGTGGCCAAGCATTACTTTAAATTTTTATATATATTTGCTGAAATTCATAATAGAGATTCACTTGAAATTTACATGATTTTGTGAGTATGAAATTTTTCAATTGCCTAATTTAAAAAGGGATATTTAAAAAGGCGAGAGAAATTATTCTAGGGATAAGTCATCATTAAGTATGCGTATCATATTTGAAATAGTTCCAGCTACGTTCAATTTTGATATAAGCTTGTATTGTTCGTTTTATAGACACCAAAGAACGTAAATCTATAAGAAGATACAACACGTTATAATTGTAGC